>NW_005841901.1:974942-1010385 GCF_000455745.1 Alligator sinensis | reverse complement strand
GGGGGGGGGGGGGGGGGGGGCTAGCAGGGCCTGCAGCAGGGCTTGGTGGGGTTCAGGAGGGTTTGGCAGAATTAGGATGGCTACTGGGGTCCATTAGAGGGTTTACTTAGACTGGGTTGACCATTTTTATATCTTTCTAACCTTCCTGAACTTCTGTAAATTTCACATTTGAGATTGACTTAACTAAGTATATGCTCCACATCAGGGTGCACTAAGTTAGATCAGGTGGTCATTTTTAATGCAGTCTAACCTCCCTGGACATCTATATATACCATCAGAGTCTGTGCTCTCTTGATTACCTTCTGGAAGTGCCTAATGCTTTCTGGGCATGTGTATATGTCTATACACATGCCTAAACTCAATGTGCATTAGCTTAATGCACATTAAGGTGATTTATGTGCATATCTAGATGTGTACGCACTAACTCAGGTGCGTGGACCAACTTATCACTAAAGTTAGTCCCAAGTAAATGGACACACTGCATTAATGTACACTGCATTAATGTACTTTATCATATCTACATGCTCGCTAAAGTGATTTAGCTATTTGGGCATAAGTTTGCTACCTGCTTTATGCAGGTATCAAATTTAGGCTTGAATCATCTTAAATTGCCATTTTTAAGGTGCATTAAAGGTACACACATGTAGATCTGCACCCTTAATGAGCCTTAATTAGGGGTCATGTGCATGAAATGTGCATGTGTAGACATAACCTCCATGCTTCTTTATATCACTGTCCTGGGGCCAGGAACCCAATTTTGTATGTGCTGTGATACCTAAATTGGAAGCATGGAAGGAAAAAAATGATTTTTTCCCTATGCTTATCAGAAGCTGGCAGTTATATGGTAAGGAGAAAGTTTATACCATTGTTCCTCAACAATTAGTGCATTATATTTAGGGTTCTTAAATATGCGGTTGTTAATTATTAAATCATTGGTACGCCAGGCTTGATTACTACTGTATTTGCATACCACAGATCCTTATGTAAGTCACACATCTTGTTTTCAGAAGGCAGAATGTTTGATCACTATTACAATGGGTCATAACAATCCCATTAAAGCTAAACAGTGGGTGGAAAAAAATCAAAAGAAAAAATAACTATATTGTTTTTGTCTGTTCTCCAGTGAACCCTGTGCACTGGTCTTTGTTCTACTTTGAGCTCCAGTGAGCAAGGCTGTGCAAAGAGAGCATCTCGTAGGTTCACGGATAGTCTTCTCCTCAATCAGGGGCCATATCACCAGGCAATCTGGTTTGCCAGGGCTTTTGCAAATATCCTGTCATCAACATTATATAGCAAAATATGAGAAACATTTTCAGTGGTACTACTTTTATTATTAATATAATTTATTTCCATTTACAAAAAATGAAAATGTTCCTTATCCAGAGCCCCATGAGCATGAACAACCTTTACAAAACACAATTAATTAATACAATTATAGTTATGTCTCTGAATGTGGGAGGAAACACTTTCTTTATTGAAGAATGAGAATAAGGTTTCAGCAGGGTAATATTATATCTTTATGTTTAAAGGGAATTCAATACTCACCCGATCTCAGCCTGATGTGTTACTGAAATGAGATCATCAATTACTGTCTGCTTTTCTTCTTGAGGTAATGCTTATTTAAATTGTTCGTGATTTCTTTTGACAGTTTGAGCAAATGCAATTTTCATAAAAAGGATTTTTACTGCTTTCAGTTCTTGCTTCAATATATAATTTCTAATAGAATTTTTAAGACTTTGGTTATTTTTTTATTCTTTAATGCCTGCTGATGTGGATGCACTCAGACTGCTGCATTTTAGGACTTTTCACTATTGGGGTTTGATTAAATGTGCTATTAGTCATCTCCATTTATTCCAAATCTGGAAAGTCCCTTTTAAGCATAAGCATTCCGGCTTTATCTGTTTGTCAAGAAAAGCTCATTTTTCATTGATGGTTTTCTTTTTCACTAGTAAAGAGAGGGACAGCTCTATAAAGAGCTTCACAATTATCCATAAATGATAATGACCAGTGTCCATCAACCACCCGAGAGGCCACAATACCTCCTCATTGCTTTTTCCAAATGAACACACATCAACAGCATGATGATACAAAAGATACAAATAAAAGTTTCCAGCTAAACATTACTAGTGTTCCGTAAGTATCTTAGTCTTTTCTGCCAGTGCAGAACAGATTATCCTAAATAAAGTACAATCCTTTGTGTTCAGGAAACAAATTGTAACAAATTGATTTGCATACCAATTTTGCTATTAGTCAGGATATAAATACATACATTCTCAACCATTCAAATGCCACTGCAGTTCTAGTGCCACACAGCATCACCTCATTGTGTTTGTTGATGTGCTGCAAAAAAGGGCAGTGAAGGCAATACATTCAGAGGTATAAAAAAGCTTCAATACCACACATTGGGTGTTTGTTTTCAAGGAGGACCTGAAAATACCAATTTAGTATTCTGTGCCAAAATTTGCCTGAAGGATGGGAAAACTTCCAAATGGACAAAGGTTGAAATAATTGCACTATTTAGAGAAGGGATGTGTCATGTGTATGCAGAATAATAAATTGTAGAGGAAAGATAGATTAGGTGCATATATTCAGTATTTTCATAATACAAGAACAAAGGGATGAGACAGTGTGTTCATACTTATGAAATTCATTTTGACAAAACCATCCAGGGTTACACTTGTTTGGATTAAAAAACAAATAGTTTGGAGCGGATATGAAGGCTCATGTTTATGCAAATAAAGTAACCTCAGAGTAAGGGGTTTAGAATGAAGTGCTCTCTATGGACAGGTTATTCTATACTTCCTACTGGAACGTTTCTTATACTGTGTTGTGAAGCATTCAGTTTTGGCCACAGTGGGAGGGTAGATATTAGAACGTGGATCTGGCATAGTGTAGCAGGTTCTTAGTTCCTAATCTTCTGACAGTTTCTGGGCATTCTGCCCTGAGTTTTCTGATTTCAGTATTGGGTATTATTTTAAATTAATTGTTATTAATATGAAAGTGTGTGTAGTTTGACAGTCAGTGGCACAGGTTTGGTATGCAGTGCTTTGCAACGGTCTCTGTGTCATTTTGCATTTGCTTTATCAACCAAACTGGTGTCTGTTTATGTTTCTGAAATAGACAAGCAAAGGTTTAAAATCATGATAAATATATTTAAATATCCACAGGTGTCAGAAAGCAATGATAGTCATTCTTATGCAATATTGAGAAATCAAATTAAAACAGTTGTTCTGAAATGGATGCCTCAGCATAGTTATTAACTATATCATCTCTACAATCATAACTTTCCTTGGCCATGAAACCCATTACACATTGGCTGCTATATTGATTCCCTAATGGCATGATTCTTTATGGCTGAAGGGTAACCACATACCTTTCTCATGTTTGCTGTACTGTGGGGCAAATACAGATACTACCTCTTTCAGGAATGGTTTCTAAATCAATGCCAACCATAGCATAATTATTGGTACTATTCTAAGCAATTTGTTTAGCTGGCTTAACTAACCTGTGATGGCATTGACTCTTCAGAGCTGGCCTAAGCAAGACATTCTCACTCAGTTTTAACTCTGTCCTTACCAAAATAAAGTCATACTCTGGGTTTACCAGAGTGACATGACAAATAAAAAATGACTGTGTGAAAACAAATTCTACTTAAGGCACATTTTCCATAAAACCATGGATCCACCAGTAACCACTTCTGGGCAGGCATCTACACATGCAGGGAAGCAGGAGCAGATTTGCTGCTAATGGCAGCAAACTGCTCCTGCTTCCTGAGGCCCTGAAATGGGCCCCTGCCACCACCAGGGACAGCTCTAGGCTCCCCTGGGGTGCTACACTAGGGCCTGGCAGGGAGCACTGGGCCAGGAGATAGCTGTCTCCTGGCTGGGGCTGGGACATTATACCCTGTTCCCTAAGGTTGCCTGCTGCTGGGGGGTAGGCAATGTCCCCCTGCCCCAGTAGCAGGGAGCTCCTGGCCCTGGCTCCCTGATCCAGGGCAGGAGATTTGGAAAGAGCTTCAGGGCAGGGGCAGGCCCCAGCCCCCTGTCCCAAACCAGCAGTGGGACAGCTAGCAACTAGCTCACTTCTAACTGCCCCACTGGCAGATTGGGGTAGAGGGCCGCGATCTACCCCATCCCTGCAGCTCTTTCTAAGATCCATGCCTTGATCACCCTATCGGGGCATGGGGCTGAGACCTGCCCCAAACCAGGACAGTTCCTATCCTCCACCCCACATTCAGGGTGGAGGATGAGGAGTCTGTTCCTCGCTCAGCTCTGCAAGCATGGAGCAGGGTGGGAAACAAGCTGGGGATCTTGTTCCCTGCTGAGCTCTGTGAGCAGGCAGCTGAGTGGGGAAGAGGCTCTGGAGCTTGTTCCCCGCTCAGCTCTGGAAGTGCAGAGCTGATGGGGAAGAGGCTGGGAAGCATGTTCAGTGTGGGGAACAAGCTCCCCAGTTGCTCCCCTTCCCAGCTTCATGCTCATGGAACTAGGTGGGGAACAAGCTCCCCAACCCCTGCCAGCAGGGAACTCCCAGTGTGAGCTCTACACTTTTGGGGCCACACTGGGAAACCCTTATCTCCTGTGGTTGTGGGGCTGGTGCTGGGAACCCCCAATTGCAATGGTGGAGTGGGGGCTGGGACATAAGGATCTCTCAGCCCCTGCTCTCCAGTCATGATCTCGGAGCTGGGGGGCTTGGAGCTCCCTGCTGCCGGGGCAGGGGGACGTAGTCCCCACCTGGGCTTTGGTGGTGGAGCCTGCCCTGGCAGCAGGCAGCAAATTGGTGCAGGGAACAATCTCCCACCCCCTGGTGGATGGCTGCTTGGGAGTAGATTTGCTCCTGATCTACATGAGCGCTACTGCACCATTACTAATCAAAAGTAAATTTGCTACTTGCATTTGCAGGTAGCAATTTTACTCATGATTAGTGAGGTTTACTGCATAGTAGGCATGTGCAGACTTGCTTACTGCACAGTAAACTATGCTACTGCGCAGTTAAGCATCTCATGTAGATGCTCCCACAGAGTGTTTAGTTCTGTCAGCTATGCTCCCTCCCTCCTGAGCCATGTACGAATATAAAACTTACTCTCAAGCCTGGACTCAGCCATTGTGGGAATTTTAAAAAAGCCTTTTTACATCTATTCATCAGTGTAGCCAGTTGGGATGGATAGGCCAGGGGTGTCTGCACAACTTCTGGGGCTCACATCTGACAGAATCCTGTTTTGCTTGCTAAAAATTTGGATATGCATTTGGTTGTGGTAATTTGGTACTGTGACCAGAATATACAGTTGTTCTCAGCAAGCAGACACATTGGTTAGTATCCTGGAATATGATTTTGCATATATTTTTACACAGCAAATGAAGAATAATGAAAATATTTTTATCTCCTGAATGCAAACATTTGGAATGAACAAATCAAACCAATATATTCTACCACCAAGGAAAGCTACAGTAGTTTACTAATGAATATGTAATGCCTACATTAACATTTTTATTAGGCTCAAGTCATCATTTTGTTTCACAGCCATAAACACAGTGGACCATGCATGAAATTACTACTTTTTCAAGAGAATGAGTTGTGTCGCTAGTTGTAAAGGCTGTAAACCTTTGCTTAACTACTGTGCTCGTTGCTCTAATAAGTTTCTTTGCTATAGCTTTTCTTTTCTATTAGCTTGGTACCATATAGTGTGTTAGTAATGACTCTAGCATGTTTTAGGATAACTCATTTATTTAACTAACACCAAGAAATAACTGATTCAGTGATCATGGTATTAATTCTGCTGTAATTGATCTGAGAGAAGTTCCCATTCTTGAATCTGAAACTGTCTCTATGTGAGAGTCTGAGGTGGTTCTCAATTCTGGAATGCACACAACGTGTGACAATTTCCTGATGAGACTTAACTCTGCAGCACAAGTATCACCTATTTATTCTGATATGGCTGTTGCTTGTCCTACTTGCAGAACTTTCTACATTTAAATAAATAAATGAATAAAAGTGTCATGGATAGGCAAAGAGGAAAGAATTACTTGATGTTGGACAAGAATTTCACAACATTACCTTCATGGATATGACATGTGGAAATGATGTACGTTTTGAATTCCAAGGAGTTTGCAGGGAGATACTAAAGCCATAGCACTATGCTGAAGCTTCATATCTGGAGCGCGGTTCACAGATATGCCCACAGTTGTGTAGTAAGAGTCACATTCATATTTCCAAAACTATCCAGCACCCAATATTTCACTGATACTCATCCACTCTTCTGTTTCTTCAAGTTTAATGTATCATGGAGTTTTTGAGAAGAACAGTTTCTAGATGGAACAATGTCTTAAACAAAGGTATTTCATCAGGATTTTTTTTTTTTATGTTTTGGTTTGTGAAAAAAAACTGCAAGTGCATTTATATGTTCATTGTGAGTCTGGGCCATGTGAGAGACCTGTTAGGCTCTTCTTTACTTTCTGGATGTGATAAATGTACACCTGTGTATACAGAAGAGTGAACTCCCTTTTTAACTTGGAAATGTTATTCAGTATCCTGCAGAAATGGCAGGGGCTAATGGCAGGACACTAGAAAATAGGGACATCTAAGGT
Organism: Alligator sinensis; assembly: GCF_000455745.1. Taxonomy (NCBI): domain Eukaryota; kingdom Metazoa; phylum Chordata; order Crocodylia; family Alligatoridae; genus Alligator; species Alligator sinensis. The sequence continues at coordinate 1,003,804 of NW_005841901.1, read as the reverse complement.
TCTTGGCAACTCCTCTGTAAAGGAATCAGGGGGAAGAGAAAAGTAAGGATGCGCCAAGACTGCTGAAGAAAGGCATGCATTTTTATGAAACAAAACCAGGAGTAAAAAACAGAGAGAGGGACTGATGGTCTGATTTGCTTGTTGTTCTGTAAAATTTTGGCTGAGGAAAGACACCTGAATTTCTTGCAGCACTAAGCCTAAGGAGTAAAGTAAAAATACAGATTTTTTATTAATTTATTTTTAAAACTTGTCTAAAATGAAGTGCACATGGCCTCTTGCTTGGCCAAGAGGCTGAAATATGATAGCAGAGAGTGTCTGTTTAGTGATGATTGTTGATCCCATTAGTTGTTTGCTTTGATCATATATCTCAGAACTGGGTTATAAACATCCACCAACATTCAGCTAATATATTGGTGTGTGAAAAAAGGTGAGGTTGCTCATATAAAAGAATACATTTTTCAAAATTGAGGGGGAGTTCAAAGTTCTTTCAGAGAATCTTCAAACACTGTTCTCTCAATTGCTTTTGTTACACTGGCAAAATCATTTTGAAAATGTGAAAAGAAGGAAAAGTTTTCTCAACAAAAGTGAGAAAAGTTTGTTGTGTTTTGGTTTTTTAACATTAAAAGGTCTCAAGTGATCACTGTTTCAGTTAATTGGTTGGTAAAGAGTAATGTAAGTCATTGACATATTTTAAGGACACTCAGATCAAAATAGCAATTTTGTTGGAGTGTTTTTAGTTTAAAAAAAAATCATCCTTTTAGCCTAACTTACCCTTACCTTACAGATGCATTCAGAGGAATATATAGATACTGGTGAGAATGATCCTGACATACTATTTTTGTTTCAGATTAATGAAGGATCATGAAAAACGGGTGCAGAAGAGGTTTGCAGCTATATTTGATCTGCCTGCCTGCCTGCCTGCATGTGGATTGTTACTACAGTAGGATTAGAAGTGCTGGGTTTGATGTCAGGAGTCTTATTACTCACATGATTATTAATGATGTCTCTCAATCAGGGAAGCTGAACAACAAGGCTCAGGAGATTTGCCCCTCTCTGACTCTGATATAGCATCAGCATGCCCTCTATCCTCAAAGGATCATTAAGGGGGTCACACTGAACCCTTTGAATTAGCAATAATGGAGCTCTTGCTGCAAGCAGCAAGGTTGTCCAGTTCTGGAGGCTGCTCTCCCCAAGCTCAGAGGTTTGACATGAGGCACAGGGAGTCTGAATTCCTGTCTCATGAGAAATAGGTGAAGGTTAGCAAATGTTGCTATCTGCATGCAAAATTAACGGGTATGCTCCTCTCTGCTATGAATAAGAAACATCCACACCTAAGGGGCTGTTGACTTGTTCTATTAGGAACAATATCATTCTTCAGCATAAGAGCATTTAAGCTCATTGACAGGCACAGCAACTGTCCACATTTGTCATATCACCTGATGTCATCACCAGGCAAAAAAGCTAATGAAAGAATGAATTCATCAGGAATGCATGTAGATATAATGAATGCAACTCACACAGTTAATCCATCCACATGTCCTGTGTGAGTAGACCACTGCTGATGTAATGAAAAACAACGTAGGTACACAATGTAAACAGACCATATCAGAATAGAACCATTCTGGACACACCTACACGTGATGCTATGTCACCATTGTGACACGCTATGGCGACATAGCGTCCATGGGTGTCTACACGTGACCAGCAACTCCCCCATTATAGTGCGCCGCTATGACAAAGTAGTTGCTAAAAATAACCATGTGCCGTGCCTACAGCACAGTACAGGCGGTTACTGTGCCATGCTGTAGTACTCCCAAAAGGAAGTACTAAATCATGGCGCTGTAACAACGTCACCGTGGGGCAACATGTAGATGTGCCATCACAGAATGATGAAATCATTATTCTTCTGTATACTGCTTATAGTAGTACATGCAATCTGTTGCATAAGAATCCAAAATAATGGATAAGGGACACTCCACTCATTTTATGATAGGGAATAACGCAGATGGAAAATAATTGACAACGCTGCAAGAAACGGGCTCATAATGTCCACAGACTGACTTTGTGCACTTGTCCTGTGCTGCATTCATTCACAGGTTCATCCTTAAAAACAAATATCTAGAAGTGTGCATGTCCTAATCAAGATTACTGTTGCTTCCCAGCAGCAGGTGCCACCTGCCAGTTCCATCAAACCAGAAGATTTACTGGACTGTACAGTTCAGTGGGTTGCCAAGGGCCATGTCACTACAAATGAGTGTTTTGTCTGTTCTGTTTGCTCAAATGTCTAGCATACCTTACAGTGGTCTGTTTACTACTAGTGCCTAAGAGCTGTGATATTGGGTGGTTAATAAGAATATTCAAGTAAATTCCCTGCATCTCTTATATTTAAGTTTTGTCATACTATGCATCTGAAAACTACATTAATCAGAGATGTGTCATGTTATAGAACTTGACAGCATGCTGCTGACTCTTCCATTTGAACATAATTCTGTGGCCACATCTCAAAAAGGAAACTTGCTGAAGAACTGCAACATCTGCTGCTCATGTCCATCACAATGAGTCCATGAACTTACTCATATGACATTATAGATTTGCTCCTATTATCAAGCAATTGCCACAATGCTGATATTATGCTTGGCCCCAGGAGGCCTATTTGACCTTTAATGTATAATCATCAGTGATATTGCACATGACTTCTCAGCGAGGGCTTATGCATAAGCCTAGAGCAAATCTGGGCCTTTTTGTTTTGCTCATGTCAGTGTCATGGTAATCAACATTGACTCTTCCAGACTACTGGGGCCCACCAAACACTTGTCTCAGGTGATTTATTAGGATGCTTTGCCAAAGTAGGCTAAATTCCTGCTTCTTTTTATCTTCTTGTGATAAGAAGATACAGCTGTGGGGGCTCTACAGGCTCTGTGAATCTGAAGTGACTCCTTCTGTTCAAAAACCTACTCTTTAAATGTTTCTGCGGGGCTTGTGTAATGACAAAAAGCACAATGGCTACATGTGCCTGTCACTAGCTGCTATATTGATAAAATGGGACAACCTAAAAATAAGCATTTATTCTTGTACCCCATTTCTATTAATATTTAATCTGTTTTGGAGGGTGTCAGAACCTTAATATGATCAGGTACAACCCACATGGTGGGTCTCTCCGCATGTTCTCACTGGTCTTCTTTTGATTTTCAGAAACTGTCTAGTCACACACTTTCCACATCCCACCACTTGTATTTCAGGGATTTAAACATCATATTCATTAACCCACAGAGCCTTGATGTGAGAGGTCAGCTTGCACCAGATGGTTTTCTTTTTCTAGAAGCAAGTAGTTTCAGGCTTTTTAAATCCTTTTATTTTTCATACCTTGAAAGTTCAGAATATATTAAAAATGTAATCTCTTGTTCTGTAAAAATTGTCCCCACCCTACCTCACTCCTTGTTTTTGCTTCTAAATGCATTAGCTGCCCGAGTCTGAATTTGCTTCTTATTAAAATTGGCATTAGGAACTCAGAGGTTATTTATCTCTAATTGCCTGTGTTGGATGAAGCCATTTCTCTTTGCACCTGGCTGTTACCTAATTTCATTTTAGTTGCTGTGTTGATTTTGATTGGGCCTAATTTATTGTTTGCTGCTCAGCAATTTTCATGCTTTTGATCACTGAAAGCTTGTCAGTGCTCATGACATTTTCAAATGTAAGTACTTGCCAGTCAGTCCCCTGTGATCTGGGATAGCCATTACCTGCCTGATTCCCAAATAGCTGGGCACCATTTGTGCTGTTCAGTACGTGATCCTGACTCCAGGTAGATTGCAAAGTGCAACCACGTTTGTACACTTGTAAAACTGTGGCAGGTAATCATGATTGGAAAAAAGACCAGCAGTTGAAATTGAACTGTGGCCGAACTTGACTGGAAAGAATCATTGTACTTTGACAGAAGGGGGAAATGTACATATTTGCTTGAAAGGTACAGTTGCTTAAGGATATTGAAAAGGCTTTGATTACTGTGGGCTTTGTACATTTGTATATTGGCAAGATTAGCCTTAGCAACTGGCTGCAGCATGAAAGAGATAAGAAGCACATTTGTATTATCCTGCGGAGAACACTGATCTTTATACTAGGCTCCTGGATTTTAGGTATCAACAGAATATGTTGAACCATCTTTGATATCTTTATGTGCTGCTGTGTAGAAATTGTAATTGACATTAGATACATAATAATAATGGCAGCTGTTACTGGTATATGCATTCAGAGATCAGAACTGGCATACATGCAGAGTGTATGCCTGCGAATTAATGCCATGGAAGCAGCTTAGGAGGGGTATGAACTAAAACATCATTGCTTTATGCACTGACACATCAGTTGCATACCAGCAGCCCTTTGGTGTACTAATTCTACACCTGCCAGTAACTGCTTCCTGGCTGACATGCATACACTGTGGAATATGCAGGAGCAGAAGGAACATGAGCTATACTGTTTGAAAGAGAATGTGTTAGCCTGGGATTTGAGTACTGGGCATGAGCAATCAGAAATGCCTCTAGAGATTTCCCCTGGAAAGATCAGTATGCCATTTTATGGATCTTTGTATCCTTTGGAGACCCCGGCTTGGAAGCCAGGCACATCACACACGCTGTGCCACGCTGACAAAGAAATCCTTGCTGCTCTGTCTGTTCTTGCCACTGGCTCATTCCAGAGAGTCAGCGGAGCTAACTCATTAGTGTCTCAGTCTCTTCAATCACAAAATTGACTTGACTTTGTAGAGGCCCTTCTGGTTCACCCTGCAAATTACAGTCACTTTCCTGAGACCTGGAAAATAGTTACATTGTATCACACACACACACACACACACACACACACACACACACGAGCACAATATATGTATGCTTTCTGACTAACTAGATTTTCAGCTACATTAAATGTACCCGCATTTCAGTCAGGAACCCATTTTAGGGAGAAACACATCAAATAGAAAACATTTTACAGCCATAATATATTTGCATTTGTGTAAATGCAAAGCATGTTGATCTCACAACCTATTGCCTTTTAAATAGCTGCCACCTGCTCTTGTATAGGAGTGCTCTGTTATTGCATCAGTAGTTTACATTTTTGCAACAACAGCTACGCTAAAGGAAATTTTGAGACTGACCATAATAATTTTTAAATGCACCTCATATGCCACCTTAAAGAAAATCCCACAGGAAAAGGAGAAATCTTGGACACTAGGATCCTATCGCATTTGTTGTTAAATTGCCTGGCATGTCCTTCTTATTTAGTATAGTTATTCAGACATGGGAGTTCTTCAAGACATATATCAAAAGGTGCTATATGAAAAGAAGTCAGGCCTCTTATGACTGCTGTGTTTCTCGCAGATGACAGCTCCATCCCTGACAACCTTTGGCATTTATACTAGTTCAGCACCCAAATGAATGAAGGTGGTTGCAGTGTGTGGCCTTCTAATGCCCATCCGCCTTGCTCATCAACTCTCCCACCTTGCTAATGTGTCACTGTTAGCATTTATCCCAGTTTGCTTAGACTTACTGAATCCATGCATACCTCTTTCATGCAATTTATGAGAGGCACTAGTTTCTGTCCAACAGTTGTATATTTTTTCCATGAACATTTTGCAGTCAAGCCTCCTTTATGCTGTAGTCTAGAATGTCCCCCATAAACCATATCCCAATTCAATTTTTAATCCTATTAATCAATCTAGGAAAGGAGGTAAGTCTTCCATATGGATCTGTCTTCTCTCATTTAAGGAAAAGTTTTAAGATGGATAGCAATAGCCTTATTCCTATTGTGACGGGCTGGCTGGCAGTGATCTAGCCCAGGGGTTTTGAAAGGGCAAAAGATGACTGGAGGATTTGGGATTCCCTTTCCTCACCAATCAGGCCCCAGAGACTCACCCTCCATGTCCCCTGATTGGCCCCTTGGGTCACCTGGAGGGGGATAAAAGGGGCAGCGCGGCTGACTCAGGGAAGAGACCAGCGAGGGACCATGAGGAAGGAGCTTCAAAGAGCTGGCAAGAGCTGGGCCAGCAGGGCAGAAGCAGTTGCCCCAGAAGAGCCTGAAGGAGTGGGACCTGCAGGCAGCAGTTGGACCCTCAGCAGCACAGCGTGTTGCCGGCAGGAGAGGCTTCCTGCTGGGCTCCAGGATCCCCTACGAGAGGCTGTGGCTAGCAGGAGAGGCTCCCCGCTCCAGCAAGATCTGAGCAGTGACCTGAGAGGTTCCCAGCTCGACTTCCAGCTCTTCCAATCAGAGACCAGGCAGCTCGAAGTGAGACCGGGGCTCCAGGAAGGTCAAGATCCTTAGCAGCTTGGAGGCTGGGTGGTAGCATTTCTGCCTACCATGTGGGACATCTCAGTTCAAGTTCTAGTTGGGGTGACTTGGGGTGAGTGAACTAACAAGAAACAAATCTTCATGCAGTAGAAAGGGGCCATTGTGCTTTCCCCCTTTTTCCCCCCTCCAGGTACCTAAGTCCTATATTTCCTTGACATTTTGTATTTTGTGCCTTTTTATACTTCCCCAACCAGTATTGTTTGCTCTGCTGTTTGTGTTTTATATTTTGTTAACCCTGTTTTTTGTCAATGATTGTCAGTGTCTAACCTTTGTTGAATCCTGCCCCCTTGGGGCATTGCAGTGTCCACTATACCCCCTGATTATGCCTGTTATGTTCCCACTATTGTTCCCTCATTAAAAGGTATATGGTTAAGTCCCCAGTGGTGGTCTGGCTCTGCTCTATAGGGGGAGGAGAGTCCCTACACCTCTCACATCACTTGTACACCTGCTTTGATCCCTTCAATTGGAGAGGGAGTACCTTTTGGAGTACCGCCTGGGTTACACTATTATTTGCTGTGGATGAGAATTTTTGGGCGATCCAATTTAATTTAAGATGGTCTTCCTCATCACAGTGACATTCATATTGCACATATCCATAGGAATTTCCTCCCTTTTGCATGATTATTGAAACCTTCCTGTATTCCACAATATTATATTTACTGTTGCAGACATATTAAGAGATCAGCACAAACTATTTGTGTCATATATATGCCTTTGTAATACTCAGATTTAAAGCATCCCAGCAAAGTGCAATTGCAAAAGTTTAAAATTAAGAATTTACTTTTAAATCCAGCCCCCTCCCACACACACACGCTTATAATTTACTTCTGTATTATACCACAATCTAAACAGAAAAACATTTCAAAGAACTTACTCTTTCTAGTTCACTCTCTCTATTTCTACACAATCTATTTATTGCCTGAAACCTAGTACTAGTATAACCTATGTCTTCACAGGTGTTTTTTTTTTACTCATTGAACTAATTTTTAGGATTAGATGTAAATGTTTCTCTTTTTAGGAAATTGCATTTATAGGGAAGGATTTTCAAAAGCACTTAATTTTGGCTGAAATCTGCTTCTACTGATAAAAAAGGTAAAACTTTATTTGACTTCAGTGGGAATCTCCACACATGCAGGCACGTGCGCTTGCAGCAGCTCAAATAGAAGTAGTGCAAATTTGAGCCAGGGCTTTTTGCCTCAGTGCATGTGCCCGGACATGCACTTTGGTGTGGTGTAAGTTGTGCCACTTGGGGCAAAATAACCTTGCCTGGCTCCTCCCGGATCTGCCGCTAGGGGGAGCTACAGCCCGGGGCCAGCACCTGTGCTCCCCTGGCAAATAGTGTAAAAAGCTGCCCTCGCAAGTAGCTCTGGGCTACTTGCTCTCAGGAGCTTCTGAGAGAGGAGTGTCTGGGAGGTAGTTGACCACACCCCTTCCTGTCCCCGGCTGCTGCTGCTGCTGCAAGATTGATCTCAGGAGCTTCTGGGGAGAAGATAGCGAGGCCCCTCCCTGCCTCTGGCTACTGCTAGCTGCTGGCTTGTTCTCAGAGCTTTTGGGGGTATATTGGCCACAACCCTTCCAGCCTTGGGCTGCTGCTGTTGCTGCCCCCTCCATGGGGGAGGTCCTCTGCTTCACGCCGCATGCTGCTGCCCACCCCTCAATGGAGGCCCACCGCACTGCACCACACCCCAGCAGCACATTCCAGCTTCTGCACCCCTGTTCCAGCCTGCTGTCCAGCACACTTCCAAGCCATGGTCAGGGGACAGCCTGCGGAGGGAAACTGCATTACCTGTGGGCCCCTCCCTCACCATCCCTGCCAGAGCCTAAAAGAGCCTTGCCTGCCACAGCTGCCTTGGCAGGTCACCCCCTGCCTTCACCTCCACTTTTACCTAAAGCACACCCTGAGTGGCTGAACTGGACAGCTGCTACCACCACTGCTGCTGTTGCTGCCACTGCTGCGGTTGGTTTGCTGCTGCCCCTTCTCAGGAGACAGGGAGATTCCCTGCTGCACCACCTTGCACCACACAACACCACACCTGCACTGGATTACTCCCTAATTGACTGATTGCTCCTGCCCTCCCTCATAGCTGTCTCACTGCATCTGGTCCTGCTTGTTTTCCTGCCTATTGTTCTGTTACTGAGTGCCTCATTGGAGGCCTGAGGGGCTCCTGGACTGATCTTCATCAAACAAAGCACCCCCACCACTGCAACCATCTTTTACATGTGCCTCAGAAGCCTTCCCTGTGGGTTTTTGCCCTTGTGTGGTAAGTTCTGCAGGGTCCACTCCCCCTGCCCTGGTGTTTGTTGTGTGCCTGAATAAGCCAGCTCAAGTCTCACAGCTCTTGTGCGTGTGTTTTCCCCTCCCCCACATTCCCAAAGTATAGCCCTCCCAGTTTTTTTTTCCTGTGGGACTGTAGCTCAATGAGCTTCATCCTCCCACCACACCCCATTTCCCCCACAACCCCAGCCTGCCCCTATTAGATTAACCAGCCCCAATGTATATTTTGGTTTTCTTTATTCTTTTCCTCTCCCTCATGTAAAGCAATGGCAGGGAAGGAAACTTCTGTGGGAGCAAATGTCCCCACACAGCTTCCTTCAGCCCCCACTATGGGGGCAGATCCCAGCCAAGCCCCCAAGGGGATGCATGCCCCTGCAGCCCCCACCCTACTGGTTAGAAGGCTACCACTGGTTAGAAAGGTACTGCCCCCGTCAGGCCCCCCTGCCACCCGAGCCACATCATCCATCCTCCCTGTGAGCTCAGGGGACCCTGTCCCCAAACCAATTTGGCAGGATCCCAGGAAGGGCAACAGCAGTCAGGGGAATGAAGGAGCAGGGTCCCCCTGACCCTAGTCATGCCCCCACTGTAGCTTTCCCACTCTGCAACCCTCACCTTTTCCTACTAGAGCCTGTCCACCTGAGGACCACCCCATGGCTGAGTGGGTGCAGGTCTCCTCTGGGTGCAAAGCCAAGAGGAAAGCCCAGGCACAGCTGGAGCCCTCTGATGTGGAAGACTCCTCCCCCTTCCCAAGACCGCCACATGGGCGGAAGGAGCAGCCCAACTCCAGGGGCCTCCCTGGCTGTGCCTGACACCCCAACCCTGGGAAAGATCAAATGGGTAATCCCCATGGAGGAGGTTTTGGGGATGCTGGACAGCCCTGAGCAGGATCCCATGCAGGAGGCCCCTCACTCAACTGGCCAGGGCATATCCCCCAAGACCATGGGTGCTAAGGCTGAGGCCGACCCAATGGAAGGTCCATCAGTGGAGCCCTCCCCGTCCAATGGTCTGGGGGAGGCAAGAGCCCTGGGGCTCAACCCAGTGAGTTCTGAGGGGGGAAGTCCCCTTTCCCAGGACCCTGAGACAAGAACTGATGCCACCTCACTGCCTCATGGGTCTCCTCTTCTCCCCACCCCCCCCAGTCAAAATCTGGCAGTCTCTAGGGGTGAGCTACTTGCATTTCTTGACCTTGAGTACACCCAGTGGTCTGCCAGCAAGGTACAGATCACCTTGGATTGATGGGGAGATTTTGACAGTGTCCTCACCACAGTGAGGGCACTGGCAGGGGAAGGCAAGGGGCCCAAAAGCTGCAATGCCCAGATCTATAGGTGCGCCCGCAGTTTTGTAGATGCCATCTATACTTATAGGAGGGCACTTTGCAAGCCAGTGGGCCCCACACCGGGCCTTGAGATGTGCGAGGCCCCCGTTGAACCATCTAGTTCAGCCCTTTAGCCATGAGGTTGTTTAAGATCATGCCCCTCAATTTCCATGGCTGCAGGAGATGCCGGATCTCTGGAGATGCCAGGTGTTCTCCTTCCTTCAGAAGTTGGGGTACCCCATGGCATTTTTACAGGAGACCCTGCCGACTCCAGTCAATGAGCCTAATTGGTGGCTGGGGTGGGGAGGCAGGGTCTTTTTTAGTCACCTTTCAGCCACCTTTTGTGGGGTGGCCACACTGTTCTTCCCAGGCCTGCAGCTGGAGGTTCTCTAGGATGTTGAAGTGGTGCCGGGCCACCTTTTGCATCACTGAGTCCAAGTGCAGGGGCTGGTCTTGAACCTTCTGAAAGTTTACGCCCCTGTGAGGGACCTGGAGTTGGTGGATATTTTTACACCAGGCAGCCACTTACATCAGCATCCTCACCCCTCATGAGTGCCTGGTCCTTGGTGGGGATTTTAATGTCACACTAGACATGTGAAACCGGTTAGGCAAGGAGCAGAACCAGGATTCTGTGGGCATCCTCAGGGAGATCCTGATGGATGACTCCCTGGTGGATGTCTGGCATGCCTGTCACCCTGCTGGCCCCCCTGCCTTCACTTATGTGAGGGTGGGGGAGGAGCAGGCATGCCACTCCCAGTTGGACCAGATTTATATCTCTTTGCCGTACTCGGCCCACTCCTCTGGCATCGGGCCGACCCCTTGCAGAGATCACTGCCTTTTCTGGGCCCAGGCCATGGTAGGGCCTGGGCATCCAGGGTCAGCCTACTGGCATTTCAAAGCCAGTCTGATGGAGAATGTGGGCTTCAGGGAGGCCTTCCAGGAGCTCTGGCTGGCCTGGTGGGAGCAACAGGCAGCTTCCCCCTTGGCTCGGAGATGGTGGGACGTGGGGAAGGCGTGCATCCAGCATTTTTGCTGCAGCTACAATCAGGAGTGTACCCGGCAGAAGGAGGCAGTCCAGGAGCAGCTCCAGCAGGAAGCATTGGAGCTGGAGAGGTGCCTGGCCATGGACCCAATCAACCCATCCCTCTGGGGAGAGTGTCAGGAGAGGCAGGAAGACCGTAGTGCTCTGGACAACCACCGCACTCACAGTACATTTGTCCGCTTGCATGTCGAGCTCCTTCGGGAAATGGACCATGGCTCCTGCTTCTTCTATGCCCTAGAGAGGCAGCGGGGGGCCAAGAAGTACATCACCCGCTTTCTGCTGGGTGATGGCACCTCTTCACAGATCCAGGTGACCAGCGCTGGTGCGCACGGACCTTCTATGAAGAGCTCTTCTCCCTGGATCTGACCAACTCTGAAGCCTGTCGAAGCCTGTGAGGGGGACTCCCACAGGTCAGTGCAGGTGACTGGGACCAGCTGGACGCTCCTCTCCCTCTGGCTGAGTTTTAGTCCACCCTTCACCTGATGCCTGGCGATGAGGTGCCGGGCATCGATGGGCTGACTGCAGAATTCTACTGGGCCTTCTGGGATGTCCTCAGTCTGGATTTTGCTGCAGTCTGGGCTGAATCTGAGGGAAGTGGGGACTCCCTCTGTTGTGCTAGAGGGCCATGTTGACCCTCCTGCCAAAGAAAGGGGATGTTCTGTGACCTGAGGAACTGGCATCCCGCGTCCCTCCTCTGCACAGACTGCAAGGTGGTAGTGAAGGCCATCTAGCTGTGCCTGCAGTCCGTGCTGATGGATGTGATCCATTCCAATGAGACATACACAGTGCCTGGACATTCCATCTTTGACAACCTGTACCTGGTTCAGGACCTCCTAGAGCTAGTGCACTGGGAGGACCTGTCTTTCACCTTACTATCCCTGGACCAGGAGACGGTGTTTGACAGAGTGTCTGCAGGCCTTTGGGCCCCACTTTATGCAGGCTCTCCAGCTGCTGTATGCCTCTGCAGAGTGATTGGTCAGTTTAACTGGACCCTGGCACAGCCCATCCCATTCAGGAGAGGAGTGAGTCAAGGCTGCCTGCTGTCAGACCAGCTGTATGCCTTGGTCCTGGAGCCCTTCCTCATTCTCCTGCGGAAGCAGGTGGCAGGGTTGATGCTCCAAGAGCCAGTGGTGCAGCTGGTTCTGTCAGCATATGCTGATGACATACTCCTTGCGGTCAAGGACTCAGAACACCTGATGCAGGTGGAGGCCTGCCAGGCATTATCCTTGGTGGCTTCCTCTGCCTGGTTCAACTGGGTCAAGAGTTTTGTCCTGACAGTGGGTGATGGGTGGCAGTTGGGGTCACTCCCACCTGTGCTCCGCAGAATCTGCTGAAGTGTGGGCTCGCTGCTCTACTTGGGGGTCTACCTGTCCTGCACAAACCCCTCCCAGCCAGAGAACTGGCACTGACTAGAGGCAAGGGTGTTGGAGCAGCTGTGGGCATGGGTGGGATCCTAGACGTGTCTCTCCTTGAGTGGGAGAGTGCTGGTGCTGAACTAGCTGCTCCTGTCCATGCTTTGGCACTGCTTATACACCCTGCCTGTGCCCCCTTGGCAGGCCTCCAGAGGTGGGCGCTGGAGATTTTCTGGCCAGGATGACACTAGGTTGCTGCAGAGGGTTGAGCCTCCCCTTGCGAGAGGGCATCCAGGGCCTGGTCTGCCTCCAGAGCCAGGTCCTGATATTCTGTCTTCAGGCCATGCAGTGACTGCTATACAGTGTCAGTAGCCATGTGGCATGGGGCCACCTATGGTGCACCTTCCTCCACCACTTCCACGGGCTCCAATACAACAGGCAGCTCCTCAGCCTGCAGGGCTTCTCCCTGCAGGACCTGTGAAGGCTGCCAGATTTCAATCAGGATCTCCTCTGGGCCTGGAGGCTAGTCTCCAGCTCCAGGTCCCCCAAAACATGCCCTCAGGGCACCCATCTGCTTGTCAAGCCCCTTCTCTGGAACCTTCAGTTGGAGGTGCTGACAACAGAGGCATCCCAGTTGTGACAGTTTGATCCTGGCTGGTGTCACCCATATTGGAGACCTCCTGGACTATGATAGGCAGGAGTGGGTGGACAGTGCTGCACTGGCCTAGTGCATGGGTCTACCCATGACACATGCAACCTGCCGTCTGGTCCAGGAGGTGAAATCATCCCTACCTCCTGATACCCTTGCGTTTGTTGACCGTTTCCTGCATGGTGGTGGTCCCTGCCCTACCAAGTTCTCCAGCCCAGTGGAGTTTGTCATGGGGCCAGCACCTTGCCTGGTCTCATGGTCCTCCCCACTCCACCACCAGAGCCAGCTGGAGGACACCAAACCGGTACACTTTTCCACTGTCCATTGCCACCACCTCTATGTGCTTGTGCACCACACAATCCATCATGCTGCCCTCACGTCCCACCCAGATAGCAAGTGGCGGGACCTGCTTGGCGAGGGCATGGCTGTGGTACTTCAGTGGTACCCTCATCCCACAAGCTACTGGGGACTTCAGCTGTTGGCTCCTCTATGGAGCCGGCACCATATGTGGTGAGCTTCACAGACACCCTGATCTCCTGCCCCTTCTGCAGGCAGAGGGAGACCCTGGCGCACATGACACTCGAGTGTGCCAGACTGCAACTCCTCTACCTCCACTCCAGAACCTGCTTCTGAGGTTCTGGTTGAACTTCTCCCCACACCTTTTTATTTTTGGGCACCCTATCCATGGCTCCACCAAGTCCCAGGACCTCCTGATCAACCTCCTCCTGGCCCCTGGCTAAGTGAGCCCTATACATGACCAGGAAGGAGGCTCTGGCTGGGAAGGTGCCCAGGGACTATGGGGATGCTTTCCTGTCACTGGTCCATGAATGTTTCTTGGCAGAGCACCACTGGGTGACATCCACCAGCTCTTTGGATGCCTTTGAGGACCGGTGAGTGGAGCCCGGGGAGCTTTGTTTGATGTCCTCCTCAGATGCATGTATTTTCAGATTTTGACCTTTTGACCTACACAACACTCCTATCTTGTTTTTTTTTTCATTAGGTGTCCCAATAGTTTAGTTGTACCACTCATTCATTAGCCCCACAGAGTTACCAGTTAGCCAAGTGGGCCTTAGGGCCTGTGGTAAGAGTGTTACAAACAGACAGGAGATTCTGGGGCCCAGCCAATTGGTACTTGAGGACATTACCCCTTGTGACAGCTGGACTGCTGAAGCAGCCCTGAGAGTTCCCTGTACCCTCTACCCACTGCAGCAATTTGGCACTGGGGGCTGCTCTTTTGGGGGACATAGGGCACTGAATCAATTGGGGGACATAGGGTACTGAACATTTTACTACTTTTTAAAGCAAATAAAATCTCATTTTCCCACTGCCTGTACATCTCTTTCCTTTAAGGTCAAGAATTCTCTCTCAAGCTATACAAACCATACACACAAATACAATATTTATTATATATAATGCTATTTTTATGGTAATTGTGTTGGGATCATGCAAAAGGGCTGGCAAACTTAGAAAGTTAAGAAACAGTAGGTTAGTTCATAAAATCACTAAACCAGCACTGTACAACTCTGGCTGCAATCCGCATGTGGTCACAATTCCTGGGCTACCACCTGAGCACCACTCCCTCCATTACTGCTACTCTTGCTGCTCGGATCTCTGGGCTCCCACCACCTTCTCAAGCTATTGCTTCCTGCTGCCCTATCCCTGGGGGGACAGCAGAGCAGCTGGAAGGCTCCAGGGTACTCAGGGAGACTACAGTCCACATGGTGGTGAGGACCAGGAGCCCTGTGGCATGTAGCCCCTAGCCATTCAGAATCTATACCACCTTGTGCTAGACCAGTGGCTCTCAACTATTTTTGTACTTCAATCCATTTGTAAACATTGATGGCCAGTACTGACCCAGTGCCCCTCACTCCCGACCTGCTGCCCCCTGCCCCTAGGCCCCTGCCCCTCAATGTGTGGGGCAGAGAGTGAGTGTGTGGTGCAAGGTGGGGTGTGTATCAGGCATGTATGGCCCCAAGCAGCCCCTTGCAGGCTGGAACTCTGCCAGCCTTCAAGGGGAAAGCCACCAATCCCACATGTTTCTCCTTTAAAGGAAATCCATTTTTAAAGTTTGTTCATGAACCTTTCATATTTTCTTGCGACCCACTTTTCGGTCACGATCTATGGGTTGAGAAATGCTGCACTAAACCATAGTTTTTCATGTTTTTTCTTCTGAAAAAAGTAACATCATTATGCCTATGAACTTTTTGTAATGACTTATGCAGTCATGATCCCATAAGCTTTCAAGCTGGTACTTAGATATAAATGAGACAAGATACTAATTATGAGCATGTTAAATGCCTTCACAAAATTAAGAAAATAAACAGTCATTCTCTCATAATAATAATTAAAAAGAAACAGATTCATAATAAAAGGCCAATAAAATTCATCTTTAGCTACTGACCAAACAAAAAGGGACTAGAGCAGGGGTAGGCAACGTTTTTTCCTCGGAGTGCCGAAACCCCCCACAATGCCTAACTTGGAAGGTGCTGGAGTGCTGGAATGCCAGGAAAACAAAATGAGGGCAGGATGCCCTGCGTGTGCCCCTTTCCCCCCACCCAAAGCCCTTGTCCCCCAGCCCTGCTGCCCTGTGCCCCCCACCCAAAGCCCCTGCCCCCCAGCCTGGCTGCCCCTACCCCCAAGCCCAGGCTCCCAGCTGGCAGCAGCTACCCAGATCCGGGGCTGGCTGCAGCCAGGAGGCTCCAAACAGCTGCACAGGGCTCCAGATCACAGGCATCAGCTCTGTACCAGTGCGTGCACCCAGGTGTTGGAGTGGGAAGTGGGGGAGGGACCTAAGGCAGTGCAACCCCGGTCTCTCCCCCGCTCCTGGCACAGAGCAGGTGACTGGGCTCCAGAGCCCGGTGCAGCTTTTTGTAGCCAACTTGGGCTCTGGGCAGCTGCAGCAAGCAGTGGCCAGGCTGCAAACATCTGTGCTGGCTCCATGGCTCCGGCATCATCTCCATTTTGGTGATGACTGCACACACCTCGGGACAGACAGCAGGGCTGTGCAACCCACTCGGAGGTGCGTGCACTCACCACCCGTATGTAGCTGATGCCAGAGCCGTGGAGCCCGGCACAGCTGTTTGCAGGCTGCCCACTGCTTGCTGCAGCTGCTCAGAGCCCAGGCTCACTACAAACAGCTGTGCTGGGCTCTGGAGTCCAGTCACCACCTCTGTGCCGGGAGTGGGGGAGAGACTGGGGCTACGCTGCCTCAGGCCCCTCTCCCACCGCCCTCTCCAATGCACAGGTGCACGCGCCAGTGTGGAGCCCATACCTGGGCTCCAGAGCCTGACACAGCTGTTTGGAGCCTCCTGGCTGCAGCTGGCCCTGGCTCTGGGAAGCTGCTGCCAGCCACAGAAGCCGGGCTGCTCCCAGCAGGCAGCTGGGATGCTGCAAGCCCTGCTGGAGCAGCCTGGGCTCCAGCAGCTACCCAAAGCCGGGGCTGGTCATTGTGTGCCGAGGAAAATGGCCTCATGTGCCATGTTCGGCACGCGTGCTGGGGGTTGCCAAACCCTGGACTAGACCATAGGGAGCTTGCAATTCACTATCAAAATTTTGGGAAACACTCTTGTCCTGGAGCAGTAACTTTGATGCTGAAAGACATGCACACCTTGAATGTAGTAATTATTGATTGAGGTATTTGTGTACTAGAAGCTGTTCTGAATGAAGTTTAAAGGTATTTTTCTCTTCCTAGGAGCAATTAATATAATGGCAAAAGTAGTGTTCATTAACAGGGTCATGTTTAATTGGAAGTGATGTCATAGAGCTGGTAAAAGGTAAGGTTTGGTTAATGGTCTCCAGATCTCAGTAATCATTAAGCCTGAGTCAAATTCTAATGAAGAGATATTTATTTTTATGTCTGAGCCATAAATAAATATGTAGAATTAAAGTGAGCTGGTAAGGAGGCAGAGAATGTTATTTGCAAGAACAAGCATATTTTGCAGAGATGTTCATTTGACAAGGAATAAAAAAAAGCATTGTATAATCAAAAAGAATTGTTGCATAAAATAGTTAACAGCAGAGTTTTCTCTGAGAAATTACCATGTATACATGAATAACAAAAACACTCAAACATAAAAGCAGGCAGAGCATAGTTTTGTAGTCATGGCATGCTTACAAGTATGTAAAAAACTTGACGGCAAATCTGACCTGAGACCAGCAAGAACAGTTTAAAATTATTAGTTGCTCAGCATACAGACAAAAAAGAATAAGACTGGTATAGCCTATACAGCATTTAACTCCTGGGTTATTTAAAATAATAAACCACTATATGCCTCTTTCTCCATAAAATGTAGCCAGATTACATTTCATGCCATTTATAAACAGACAGTCCTAAAAAGGTTTGGATACACCTCTAAAGAATGCATGCTCATTTGAAAGTTATCCAAATGGAACCTTGTTTTTGGGCTAAAGTCCTTTTTAGAGATCAAGAAATTAAAAAGTGATTTTATGTAAAAAGGTAATAAACAGCATCCAGCTCTCTCTACTCTGATATTTCCAATGGCTTTCCAGAAGTTGTGCCCCTATCTAGCAATTGATTTGAGCAGCAATTCAGACCCAGTCATGGTCACTCTACTTCTAGCTATGTAAGGAATCTGGGGCGGTTACTGTTGAAGTAAATAAACTTTACTAGAGCTGTGTCTCCCATTATTAATCATCTCCAGCTAGATCTTTTATAGGTTACAGATGTATTAAAGATTAAAGCTGAGAGAATTCTGGCAAAAATTGTTAGTGAATATTTAAACCTGAATATGAATTTAGATTGGATTAAATGAGTGTGATGTGTTCACTTTCCACAAATATGCATGATTTGAGCTTAGGTATTAAGAATTATAGTTGAAGGCAGTGAATTTTAAAGGTGTATTTGATTGCTGAATTAAGAAATTTCAACCTTTGTAGAATTTGTAATCTACAAGTAAACCATGTGAAAGAATCATGTGCAATAGCCAACAGTGTAAATGTAAAACTATATACGAATAGTAAATATACTATAATGATTTATTTATTTATAATACTATAATGCTATCTATAGTATTTATAATTGTAAAAATTGTGTTTGTAAACTATAAAAATGTTGTGGTTATCTGTTTCATACCAAAAGAAATAATGTAAAACATAGGATTTTGAGTAATATATTTGAATGTAATTATGGATTTGAATATAATATAATAATCTGTTGTCCAAGAATTATTTGAAAAAGAATTCTGTGAAGAAATTTCATGACAAAAAAAATAACTTCTATAGTAATGTGACTTTTCCAAAATTGGCCAAGCATTTTATTAGGAAAAAATGAAAGGAAACTGGATGCTTCTACATTTCAAATTTAGAAGATGTGCTTTTAGAAACAATTCACAGATGTACAAATATTTAATGTACAAATATTTCATAAGTAATAGAAAGCAATTACAACAATATATTTCAAACAGGTTCAGACTTGCAATCCAAATATTTTATTATCAAAGTGACTTCATATTGTGTGAAGTGCTGATGTGATAAAACACTAAAAATGTGCATATAATGTTTGTTCCTCAACGATCAGAAAAAAGAATCTAGTTCAAAGTATTCTTGTATTACTAGACATAAAATGAATGGATGCAAGAACTTTCCTTCTCTTGAGCAAATTTAAGCTGTAAATGTGCTACTTAGTGCTGTCATTGGAGTACTGCAGTGTGAAACTCCCAGATCTCAAATGGGCCAGAAGCAGCAAGCAGTGCACCACCAACAGCAAGGGGCACACAACTTCAGAGTACTTAGCAGCAGCTCCTGTTGTGTGAGGTGGTAACCCAGGAAGATGACCAAGAACAATAGCTTGTGCAGCACCTGCAGACAGGGTTACTGTCAGGAAGGGTAAGTGAAGACCTATTGTCAGGGACCATGGAAGAGCCCTGGACCTGCCCTCCTGTTGGTACCAATAATGCTGACAGAGGTGGAGCCAGAAGATTACCCTGGCAGTGGTTGTAGTCTGAGGAGAAGACAGGATTTAATTAGCAAAGTTGCTTAGGGTAGAACTGTTTATATAAAAGCTCCCAGATATAGGCAAGTGTGGATGATTAACAGGTGTAAACAGAAGTGATGAAATTCATGAAGAACAGTACCTAAGTAGTCCCAGGCACATGGGAGGGTTTGGGGGAACGGTTGTATGCCACAACTAGGAAATTGCTGGTCTAATTAAAGTTCCAGGGTGGACTGGGTCTGCCCTCTGCCAGAGCTACTCCCCTTCTGAAGGACTGCCCATGGGGATGCCAATTTACTAATTAATCCAGAGGGTCATTGTGAAGTTTCCACCAATTGCTCAGTCTAGTGCCTTCTGTGGTATACTCCAACTCTCTTCTGCCACGTCTTGATTAATTTCAATGTTATCAATCGGGAGGTGTTACTGACACAGTATGATACTGGCAATCTATCTAAGTTCTTATCTATGTTACAATCTGCCCGGTGGCTCTCTTGACCATCACCCAAGATTTACATTATCAAAGCAGTTCAAGTCTTATATGGGTTGAACAATTGTCTTTATTATTCTTTTCCTTTTTATATCCACAACCAGTTCACGTTTTGATAGATTGAGGCTATTTTAAATTGTTTATATACTTTTTAATTGTCCCTTTGGAAACATTTTTGTTTAGAACTTTATCTTAAGTAATACACAACAATGTAAATACAACTACTGAACTATTTTTAACTTGACAGGAAATTTTACTTTCAGTTTCTTTCTTTTTTTTTTGTATGGTGAGGTTTTGTTTCACTAACTCTTCTGGATACTCCCGCGTCTTTTCTCTGTTAGTATGGGGGAGTAGTTGTAACTCAGGCTCTCTCTGTCCTCCAACACCCCAGGGCACAGTCAGTCCACGTCAATGTCCAATAAACACAAGGAAAAAACATAATAAACTCAACTTCTGATGTGTCTGGGGAGCATCCATGGCTCCCCAGCTCAGCCTCTTAATGACCAGGCCCTTTGATTCCCTGATCTTGGTAGTCTTACCCAACTTCTCTCTCTCAGAGCCTTCCTCCACCTCAATCTCTTCCCACTCACCACACTGTTCCGCCCTGGGTTTTTAATCCACAGGAAACAGCTCCTTCAGAAATGGCATTCTCCCCGCTCAGTATCTTTCCCTGTTTAAAGTATTTGAGTTTTAGCCAGTCCCTCTTCACAGTTGTTAATCCTCTATGTCCCACAGGTAGTCGGGTTCGGGGCATTAAAGTAAGTTAATTTCCCTGAGCATTGATCTATTACCCAACCCCACTCAGAGTTAGAAAGAGTAGTTATACACTACAACACAGGTAGGTTGAGCAATATAAACTGTATTACACAACAAAACACACACAACAACTACCCAATGCAACATTTCTGCAACACCTGAACCACAACACAATAAAATACACCCATTGGGGCAATAACCCGACACACATCCCAAACCCAATATCCCTGGTCACACAACCAATCAACTACACATTACAATGATCTTCAGTCACTACACAGTTAACTTCTATGCGACTTCACAACCCAGAAACCACAGATGGCAGCAAGAACACCCTGGGCCTAGTCAACCGGAGAAACCCTCTGACAGTCCCTGAGGATTTCTACCTTTTCCCGGCTTAGGTACTCAGAGCCTCAAACAGGGAAAGGGTGATACTTTACCCAACTGCAGCTTCCCAACAACCAGGTCACAGCAAGGATACTGTACTCGATGAATCCCCACACCCCAAGAGCACAGAGTCAGAACTGTCCAGCCAGAGTAAGAGTGAGCCTGAGCCCAAGCTCCTGCTGGCTGCTGTGGACAGGATTTATAGCCTTGTAATCATGCCACCTGTCAGTCACCCAATGGTCCAATCATCATCCTTTTCACAATACCCAATCAAATTCAAACCTGGGCAATACTTAAAAAGACCAATAAGTTCAAAGTATTTCAACTCAATACAAGCAACATTCATAACTGCCTTATTAATTAACATATCAACATTGATAAGCAGTTGCATTACCATTATACACTGTGCATGCCCAGAACTTAAAAGTAGATCATGACTTCATCAAGGTTGAGAGTTCATACCCTCTGAAACCTCTCACCTCTAGTCATACGGTGCATGCATGGACCTTGAACTGTTTTACACTTCCACTGCTATGCCCCTTGCCAGACTCCCCCAACATTATGTGGGTTTCAGCACCAAGCTTATAGCACCCAGGAACTAACCAAGATGGGCCAGTTGGCACTAAGTCACCTTCTCTTAAAGGGCCTCCCTGATTTAGAAGCCATGTCTCTACATCAGGAAGATTTTCCTTTGGGAAGAAATATGGGCCACACTATGTTAGGTGACTTCCCATGTGGGCAGCCAAATCACATCATATGAACATGCCTTTTTTATAGATCACAGGTTTCCCTCACTTTATGCAGAGTCTTATGTGAAAATTCACTCTTATGCGATGACCCTTTTTAAACCAAAAATTCATTATATGTGAGGTAAATTCACTGTTATGCAATTGGTTTGGTGGAAACCCACAGTCAGCTGCTTTGTGAAGTGCTTTATGGGAGTGACACGCACTAAAATATACTCTCCTGTATGGCTCTGTGCTCCTCGCTTGTCTGCAACACGTTTCTGTAGCTGCCATCCCTATTATGGCTTCTAAGTGTCCCACTAGCTTATCTCCTATGGATATTACCCTTCCTGTACCTCCTACCAGTAATGTGGAGTTTGACACTGAAGACCCTTCACCACCCTCTCTTCACACCAGCTAAACATTCAGCATCATCCTGTGCTTCTGTGTATTGTCTGCTGTTGGTGAGTACCTAAATTGTCTTGTAAAAGTGGTATAAATATGTTGGGGGTCAGTACAGTTGAGGTCTTGGAATGTATCCCTATTTGTTACATTGTAAAGTGGGTTCCCTTTATGCAAATTCAAGTTATGGGCCATTTTCCAGGAACATATGTAAAGCATAAAGCAAGGGAAACCTGTATCAGTATGCCCAGGTATGGAGAGGTACAAAAAAGAGCCTGGCAAGCCACCATCAATTAATAGGGCAAAGGTCCAAGGTCTGATGGCTTAAGCATGCAGATTTATCTGGTGATCAGATATGAGGTCATAGGTAATCTGTTTTCAGAATATCTAGAGCAACATGAACGCATAGTCTTGTAGTCAAATGATGCCATTTGGGTGTTCCTAAGCTTGGCTGCCAATTGAAGGTAATTCTAGGAAATCACACAAGATTTGGGGAAGCAAAGCTCTAAGGTAGTTTCCCCAACACAAGAGTTAACCAGGTTCTGAGGGACTAACTGAGTTACATGAAACATCTAAAGGGAGGATCTCGATATATGCTACCAGAACTCTAATGTGATGGATTATTGGAAACAATGCCTCTACCCTACCCAGCAGCACAACCTTACTAATTTTTGTCCAAGCATTTCAGGGAGACCCAATGTTGAGCCAATACTTTGACCAAATTGCCCATCTAAAATAACCAGTTTTCAGCATCCTCAACTCTATGCAATACAATGAGTACCTTTGTTGCATTACATAGGATAAATAATTAGTTACATAGACACACCAAATGCTGGAGTCCTTTACCACCAGGTGCTCATGCATCTGGCTCATTCCATCCCTTATTTCAGATACTTGGGTCAGGAAAAGACACTGTCCTGGATGCTGGCCTGGCATCTATCAAAAGGCCTTGCTTCCTGCCCAAAGCTATAGTTGACTGCCCCAAAAGGCATCTTCAAAGAACCCCACATTTCTATACCACAAATAGAAATACCCTTTGAGTATATCGGAATGGGCTTGGTATATCCTCTGGAAAAGAGGGTCTCCAACCATTAGTCCATTCTCCTAATTGTGGTTTACCATACCTGCTATCAAGAGAAGAGACTACTACATTTCCTGAAAGTGGTGACAGTTGCCTTGGGACTCATTATCCCATTCTGCACGAAAAGCTTAACCTGTGAAATATTAATGCATTAGCAGACCAGGTTTTTTCAAGTTTGATGGCAGAACTGTTTTGTCTATGTTACAGGGAACTCTGATACTGTTACTGGTGAGGCCAGACATGGAAGGTAATTGGAGGTAGCAGTGCAGGTGGGCTGAGCCTGGCACTGATGGAGGCAGTGGATTAATGAGTGACCAGCTGCACCTAGCCATGAGGTGCAGCAGAACTGATCAGGTGACTGGAAGTAGGCTGGACTAGAGGATTTAAACCCAGCCAGGGAGGCAGGGGAAGAGAAGCATGGTGTATGCTGTGGTGGTAGACAGGCATGTAAGCTATCCTGAGGAACTGGGAGAGGAAGTCTTTCAGGCAAGTGAGGTCTGTGGGCTGCTTTTACAAAGGGGGAGACTTCTTATTTCTTTTGTGAAGAAGCAGCTTGTACCTTTTGATTTATTTGTTGGTTTGATTTGGACTTCTGAACTGGAGGACTAGATTGGGGCTACAGGGGTAGAGGAGGCCATGAATAGGCGGCCTGGGTGTGCCCCTTTTATTTTGTCATAAGAACTAAAAGGCAACCCCAAGTCAAGGGGCAGACCTTAGCAGTAGCACATGGAGATGGGACTCTAAAAAGGTGCAAGACAGATGTTGAGGCGAGGCCTAAAGCCCAGAAATGGAGGTCTTTACTAGTGGGCCAAGGTGGGCATAGGTGGAGAGGAAAAAGGAGCCTAGACTTTAACAGCTGGAGCCCCAACAAGCCCTCAGAAACCTGCAAAGACAGCCCCATGAAAGGAGGAACCCTATGTGGGTGCTCAGTAGGCAAAAGCACCCAAGTAGGGCAATGGGCCCAGTGGAGCTGATCAGGCTGCCTGCAGAGCTGCTATCAGTCTTAGGACTTGGAAGTCATCAAATTCCTTCCAGTTCTCAATATTCAGTAACATCAAAATCATGTCAGGTGAGTAACGGAGGCATAGGGAGGCTGGGAGAACATGTAGCGAAGCAGCATGGGTCCTACATACCGTATACCCTACTGAAAAAACATACTTAAAAGCATCTGTGTACCATCTATAAATGGGCTCTTTACTTAAAGCATTTGATCAAATCTTAGGACAAACCTTTGATCAAACCTTTGATCAAACCTCTACCCCCAGCAGTGGGATTTATTACTTCTCCCATGATGCTTGCTGTGAGGAAGGTACCACAAATCTCCATCAGGTTCTCCCTAGTCAAATTTTTATGCAGTCAACAATATTGTGGAATATTAGCTCTCCTTTGGAAGGCTAGGAAGTACACAATGCCTGAAGGAAATTCCAATTCTTCATGTACCTCCAGGTGCTGGAAACAGGAAAACCTGCCTTAGGCCCATCAGATTTAGGTGTGAGCCTAAAAGCATATGCTTACAGACTTTCAAACCAGGAACACTAAATTATTAGATAGATGGAAAGGATCTTTAAAGGTGGTAAAATAGGTGAACCCAGGACTGATTCTGGGGGAGAGGATGAAAATGACTGGTGGTGCTGTCACAACCCTATTGTCTTGTGCTTCACATACACAATGAGTTCTCTGAGCTCCTGCCTGGTCAGCACGAGCTCCTACCAGAGCTTTTCCTATGCAGGGAGCTCTCCAAGCAAATCAGCTGGTTGATGCAAGCTGGTGCCAGAGTCACTGCTTTCATGTAGATCTGGAGCCCAAGGGGTCAGTGTGGTTGCTGTTTCCTCTCTTTTTCCCTGGGCCAGGGGAAGAGGGGGTGACCAGTGGTGGTGATCACTCCCTGGACTCTAGAGGCTTGTAAAAGCAGTGAGTTTGATAGAGCCAACCAGCTAATTTGCTCAGAGAGGACCCAGTTCAGGCAGAGTTCAGGTGCCGTAAAACTGGCAAGTCAGTCAGCAACACCGAAGTCCTTTGAAAGCCAGGAAGTCAGGAAAGCCAACTTTAACAAGATCAAGAGGCTTGTCAGTGAGGCCCTAAGGGACCATGACCCCAAGGGGAGGGGAGTTCAGGAAGAGTGGCTGCTCCTCAAGGGAGCGATCCTCAATGCACAAGCTAATTCTATTCCATCTCAGAGGAAAGGCAGCAAGAGGGCACAGCAGCCCCCCTGGCTCTCCAGGGATCTAGCAGACCTCCTGAGGCTAAAAAGAAAGGGCTACAAAGGATGGGATTCACCTCCAAGGAGGAATATTCTGCATTGATCCAGTAACCTTCTCTCCGGGCTTCCTTGTAGTTGCTCTTGCCTCCTCAGCACTCATCTCCTCCTCTGCTCTTGCCACTCACCAATGCTCCCGTCGTCAGCTTCCCTGCTGGCTCTTCTGCTGGCCTCCCTGCCGGCTCACCAGTCAGCGCCCCTGACGGCTTGCCAGTCAGTGCTGCTGCCGGCTCTGCTGCTGGCTTCTCTGCCGGCTCCACTGCAGGTGCCTTCACTGGCTCCGCTGCTGGCTTCTCTGCCAGCTTCGCTGCCTGTGCCACTGCCGGCTCTGCTGCTGGTGCCTCTGCTGGCTCCACCCCTGTCATCCCGGGCTGCCCGACGCAGCAGCTGCGCCCTTCGGGGTGTGGGCTTCCCCGCTGAGCCTCCGCTCACCGGCCTCCCTCCTGTGCCTCTGGGGCCACCTTTTGTTTCTGCCAGGTGGTGTCTCCGGCTGACATCACTCAGCCCCAGCTGAATATGAATGCGGCTGACAAGCCGCGTGGGTGGTTCCTCCGCACGCGCCTTCTCACTCCTTTTGGCCCCTGCAAATGGTAACTTGGGGTTTTCTTCTATTTTGGGTTGGGGTTCTCCTGTAATCCCAGCACCCCTGGGACAGGGAGGAAAGTGGATCCAGGTAACTATAGGCCCATCAGCCTTTTATCCTGGGGAAGATCTTAAAAAAGTTTATTAAAGAGGCCATCCTTAATGGACTGGCCAATGCCAATATCCTAAGGGATAGCTAGCATGGGTTTGTTGCAGGTAGGTCTTGCTTGACCAATCTCATTACCTTCTACGACCAGGTGACCTATCACCTGGATAAGGGAGAAGAGATTGATGTCATATATCTTGACTGCAAAAAGCCTTCGATCTGGTATCCCATGATCACCTCTTGGCGAAACTGACCAATTGTGGCCTTGGGTCCACCACGATCCACTGGCTGTGAAATTGGCTCCATGGTCAGACCCAGAGGGTGGTAATTGTTGGAAGTCAATCATCATGGTGCCCTGTGACCAGTGGGGTCCCCCAAGGCTCTGTCCTTGGACCCATACTGTTCAACATCTTCATTAATGATGTGGACATTGGAATCAGAAGTGGACTGGCCAAGTTCATCGATGACACCAAACTTTGGGGCAAAGCATCCACACCAGAAGACAGGCGGGTGATCCAGGCTGACCTGGACGGGCTCAGCAAATGGGCAGACGAGAACCTGATGGTGTTTAACACTGAAAAATGCAAGGTTCTCCACCTTGGGAGGAAAAACCTGCAGCATCCTTATAGGCTTGGCAGTGCTCCACTGGCTAGTACTACGGAAGATAGAAACTTGGGGGTCATCACTGACCACAAGATGAACATGAGCCTGCAATGCGATGCTGCAGCTAGTAAAGCGACCAAAATGCCTGCTTGCATCCATAGATGGTTCTCAAGCAAATCCCAGGACATCATTCTCCCCTTGTACTCGGCCTTGGTGAGGCCACAGCTGGAGTACTGCGTCCAGTTTTGGGCTCCACAATTCAAAAAGGATGTGGAGAAGCTTGAGAGAGTCCAGAGAAGAGCTACCCGCATGATCAGAGGTCAGAAAAGCAGACCTTACGACGCCAGGCTGAGAGCCATGGGGCTCTTTAGCCTGGAAAAGCGCAGGCTCATGGGTGATCTGATGGCCACCTATAAGTTTATCGGGGTGACCACCAGTATCTGGGGGAACATTTGTTCACCAGAGCGCCTCAAGGGATGATGAGGTTGAACTGTTATAAACTACTGCAAGACCATTTCAGGCTGGACATAAGGAAGAATTTCTTTACTGTCCAAGCCCCCAAGGTCTGGAATAGCCTGCCATCGGAGGTTGTTCAAGCACCTACATTGAACACCTTCAAGATCCTTTGACCCCAGCTGACTTCCTGCCCTTCGGGCGGGGGGCTGGACTCGATGATCTTCTGAGGTCCCTTCCAGCCCTAATGTCTATGAAATCTATGAAATCTATTAATTATATATGTCATACCATGTTGAGCCAAGAAGGAATTTGCTGCTCCGTAAGTCACCCGTTGGTACGTCTCAACACCAGAATTCTAGAAGAATTTCGATAATTGGCTGTTATCTTGAAAAGGTCCTCATTGGGAAGGGGGATCTATTCCCATTAGGTCAGAACTGGACTCCTTTGATATGAATACATTCTGTAACCTACCTAGCCTAGAAGCAAAATGAAATATTATCTTAGGAAGTGGAACATATGATAAATGCCCCTGAATAGATTGACATAGGGAAGAGACATAGATATACATTTTATAAAGCAGGAAAAAAATATAATGGCACAATTATTACATATGCTGGATAACTGAAGCCAGAAAGAGAATTTCACAATATTCAAAGTAAATTACTGAACAGGCTATTTTGGAAAAAAAATCTCAACATTATTTCTGTGGGCTATGAAAATACCTCGTTTGGTTCAACACACATGCAAAAAGATGCAGCTAACTAGTTCTTAACAGCATAAAAAAGGACAGTAGAAATCCTTACAGACAGGTTTCCTAAAGGAACACTTGGAGTTGATGATGCAAACAACAGCTTATCAAGAGAGTCAAGATACAGAAAACAAGGTCACAGAATTTGAAAAAACAGAATCTAATGTTATGGTTTCTCAATTTATATTATTTATAAATTACCACAGCACACTTTGTATGACATCTCAGACAATGTCCAAACTACCCGAAAAAATAATTCAAATAGACCTGGACCCACTGAATGGAGGGAAAAGACAACAAAACAATAGGAAAAGGACAAATGATATAAAAAAATCCGGAATAAAAAAGGGAGTAATCAGAATACAAGCTTTCTTTTGCTTCCAAAGATTAATCTTTCTTGTACCACAACCCCTATTTATGGCTACATATTTTTGCCACCAACACATAAAATGTTGCATCTTTTATCTGCACAGATATTAATTAAGAAAACTTGCTAACATTGTTGATGTTATAACTGCATTTTTCTCTTTACATTTGGAGACACATCAGTGTGTTGTGTGTAGCATTTCTTTATTTGTCAGAGGTAGAAAGAAGTTTCCTGTGAGTGTGCCAAGTTTATTACTGTCATCTGAAATGTGTAATACCGTAACAGAAGTGCTAAGGTTTCATCCATTCCTTCTGGGGGAGTGCACGGAGCAGTAAGATGAAACTTGAACCTGATAGTCAAATGCAAGGATGAATTTATGAGTTCCCCAGTTGCTGGAGTGGAAATTACGCATTTCTCCATCCTCAATCCGCTTTCATCTGTAATTCTACAGGGTGCAGGGCAGGGTACGCTTGTACCGCAGAGGGACTATTCCCAGTACATCCAACTTGTCCATGATAATGCAAAATCATTTGCTTCTTAATATGAAGGTTATTATTATTTGTAACCACTTCACTAACAAACCGATTCATATTTGCTATGTAGTTTAGATAGGCAGAAGCCATGATAACAGGTCACAGATAGGCTAAAGAAGGAAGTGGGTTAGTGAGAGAGGGATGGAAGAGTATTACAACATTCCTGAGCCTGGGTCAGTCTTGCTGAGATTCCAAAGGTGCTTAGCAAACTTAGAATGATAACTTGCTAATTGAATTCATGCCCCCAAGCCTGTGCAAACTTGCAGGGAAAAATGACTTGGTCATTAGTAGAGATTGTCTCTGTCTCTCTCTTGGGGGCCAGAGGTGCCAACATCTCTAAAACAAATTATTATTACAGCTTCCTGGACCAAGAAACCACCTCCAGCTGTGGATATAATTACTGTCCAGTTGGTAACAGCCTTTTTCAGAAAGTTTATAATTAAACAACTTGGCATTCCT
>NW_005841901.1:951429-974840 GCF_000455745.1 Alligator sinensis | reverse complement strand
ATTCCTGGAATGTTTTGTTAGAAAACTTTTGGTCTAGTTTTGAATTTTGATCTCCTTTAGAAACGCTTGGAAGTACAATGCCTGAAGGTAATCACAGGATTTGGGGTGATCACTTGAAAATCTCTCAGCTTCTAAAGAAAAACAGATGATACAATATATGAAACAGCAATTCTCTTCTGTTACTTCTCTTCCTCCTCTTTTAAGCCTTTGCTCTTTGTTGCATTGTTCTATGCTTCCTCCACTCCTGTTACTTTGACCCCCCATATCTTATTATGTCATTTCCCTGATGTAGTGAAAAGGGATAGTTCAGGTTGTTTCCACTTTTCCAGACTGATATTATCTTCTAACTTTATTCTTCACGATGCAAAAAGCAGAGTGGGGAGCAGAGCATTCATGAAAATACATGTTTTTTCTCATGCACGGATCATGTTTCTGATCAGTGCCCCTCTCTGTTCTGGTCCTGCGTACACACAGAATTATATGAAGCAGAGTGCAAATAAGAAGTAATTTTATTAACTCAAAAGTGTAAAAATACTCGGCAGGGGGTCGGACTAGATGATCTCCTCAGGTCCCTTCCGACCCTACCAACTATGAAACTCACAGTACAGGATACATCTAGGAAAGAACAATAACCCAAATGGTATATGTTATGCAATCAATAGGAGACTGTATTCAGAGGCACAGCCCTTATTAATGTCCAGTCCAGAAGAGACAGACAAGGTTCTTTGGGTAAATCCAATATAATTTATTAGAATAAAATAGTTGGAAAAATTCTTCTTAGCAAGCTTTTGGGCACCAACACCCTTTGTCAGGCTGAGGAAATATCTGCAGATGTTCTGTGGGCTTCCTGGATGGAGTAGGGAAACAGCCAGAGGCTGAGGCAGTATGAAACAGAGGCCAGTTCAGAAAAGCACACTATTTACTTCTGATCATGATCTAAATTAATTAGAGGTTTGTTGTTTGTTTATATACAACTCTGACACATCTGGCATCTGGGGGTTGCTGTGACACCCTCTAGTGGCAGGCTCTATCCTGCCTGGCTCTTGCCCTTGCCTCCCAGGGCAAGACCTGTGTTTCCTCATCTGCCACATCTTGTTTTTAAAAGTGATGAGGGGAGGCTGCCCTCAGAGACCAGTGAGTCTCAGGTGTTCTTTCTCTCTCTCTCTGTATGCACTTTCCTAGGTCCTTGTAACAGGGAACCCTGGACCAGGTACTAGACAGGGGTTAAAGAGAAGGGAGGAATAGAAAGGAACCACAGGTAGGAATAAAGAGGGCTGGTATTGTCACAGAGGTTTAATGACTCACCAATTAAGTGATTAGTGGCTCCTTCACAGATGTTGGGAAGTGGGCTGGGGAGAGTTATCCAACTACTTAAACTCCTGCCAGAGGACTCAGAAGGGGAGAGGGAAGATTTTTCAAGATTGACTATTAGCTTCCAGGGATGAAGGTATGCAGAGCAGCAGGAAGGAGCTCCTGATGCCAGAGTGGGAGGACAGAGGTGCAGAGGAATTGGAAGAGACAGGAAAAAAGGGGCAAAGCAGTCACTGGGGAGATTTTGAAGAAAATGATACTAATTAGAAGGATACTATTTTGTGAATCCTTATTTATTTTTAATTTTTTTGTTGCTGCCATATTGGAGATGGGAGTGTTTTTGTTGTTAAGTGGACATTTATTTCATTTTCGTTCAGGTATTTTTGGAGACTAATCCAGTAGTTTGTGGCGGGACTGTGAGGGGGGGGAAGGAAGTCCCAGAATAGCCAGGGGTGTAGACAGTGAACCCAATTGCCTGTGAGGGGTGGTAAAAACAACAAGGGCCCCAGATTATGGGATTGGAGCTCATAGACTTTAAAGTAGAGGCTCCGTCCTTAGAATAAAGAGCCATACATATAAGAAGAGCCCCTGGCCAGGCTTGGCTCCTGCAGAAAAGCCCAGCGACTGAGCAGAGAAGAAGACAAGTAACAGAGCAGGATGCACATCCCAGCACTAAGGTGGAGAAGTCTGAGAGAGAAAACCCAGTGAATAACACATCCAGCAAGGGCAGCCCCTGACCCTGCCATCTGCCTCCCAAACCTAAAGAAAAAGACCAAAGCATGGCAGGTAAAAAAGGAGGCAAAGCCAGAGGAAGGGAATTGGGACAGCAGGCCACATCCCCCAGGTAACTGGGGAAGAACATGCTAATTGGGTTTGACTTTCAGCAAAGTTGTCACAGTCCTACTCACCTTAAGGGCTAAATTTGTGATCTCCTCTCTTCCTATAGCCAAGCCCATGCCTTGCCGGTCTTATTCCATTGCCACTCTTGATCCCTTGTCAGGTCTCAACTTCATTAGCTTCAGCCTAAGGGTTGCTGTGGCTGTTGGCCTAGGACCACTGTCCCTGGACCAGACTTTTTAGTCTCCAAAACATTCATTGTCTCTTTCCAGGACCTTTTGGCCCTGTCTCATCCTGCTTCCACCCCCAAGCATCCCTGTCCCAGGCAAGACTGCTCTTGGTTCAGCCCAGTCCTCTTAGGCATCCTGGGTTCAGGGCATAGCATCCTTCAGCCCTGTCTCTCTCCACTGCAGTTGGGCTTCATCCCCACACTGCCTATTGGGTCCGTAATATCAGTAAGTCTCTAGGCTGGGTGAACCAATAGCACCTCTGTGGCCTCTGCTTTGCCCCTTATAGCCATATCTGGACCAGCAGTAATACAACAAGCCATATTAACATATTTAATCACAACAAATAAAATTAACCATACAACCAAAACACATGCATACTGTTCTGTGAGCAGGCTTGTTTCCCCAGGGCTACTTCCCACAATCTGCTTCTCAGTGGGAACTCCTTCTCCTGCTGCCCTCAGAGCCAGACTCTGTGCCAGCTTTGGGATGGTGCTTAAGTGCCTGGGAATCCCTCCTGCCATCCGATTGCCTGCCGCCTCCTCAGTCCAGCACAGGGATTTTTAATCTCTTAATCAAAGGGCAGCTGGCACTCCTGCTGCTCCATCTTCTTAAATCAGTAGGAGTCCCATGCTAACTGGCACAGGTCCCTTCCACTCAGACTGTTTCTGTCACTGGGATTTCAATCACCATCTCTCTCACTGGAGTTTCTCTCCGTCTTCCCCTTTGATCCCAGAGGTCAGAGCTCCCCCCTGACTATAGCCTGCTTTTGTACAGGCATCCAGTGCTCTGATTAAGTCTTTCTCTCCCCAACTCCCCTGCCCCAATGTGTCTGGGTAAAAGGGCTCAGGTCCCTTGTTACAACAATGTATATATTGCATTTTAAGTATCTACAGAAATCTGTATCAGCATGGGTTTGTTTTGTTTTGTTTTGTTTTGTTTTGTTTTGTTTTGTTTTGGGGGGGGGAATGAACCAAAAGTACAAGGAAGCTTTACTTTTTGTTATTGTTCCAACTGGGACAACTTATTCTGCACTTTAAAAAAAATGTGTCTGCTCTGTTTTGCATTTCCTTTCTGTGTATACAAATAATTCCTTTGATATTTGAAGCCTCCTTTTTTTCTAGCCATTTTGAGATGCAGTTGGTTCTGCAATTTTCAACTTTGAATGTGAAAGTTCAAGTCTTTGAGAACTGCAAATATAGTATGAGAGAGAGTCAAGTTTCACTGTACTGCGAACTCATTTACAGATATCATATTAACCTTTGCCTGCTTCCAAAATGGGGGGACAATTTTCATTTTGAAGCAGTTACTGCTTCATTGAAGTTCAAGATGAGCTAGTCAAGAGTCATGAAATTAAGTCACAATTGCCTTCTATTGTTGGAGCATAGTGTATTACAGATAGTTTATATCAGAAATAACTCCCAATTTCTCTGCCATTACAGCCTCTGAAAGTGAGAACACCACTGGTATTTCTTAATGTAAACTTAAAGCAATGGAAATGCGTACTGAACTGCAGAAAGTGACTTCACCATGGTATATCTGATTAATAGAATTTGTAATATTTTCTGGCTTCTTAAACAAAAAGCCCTATTAATACTCAGTTTTTATAAAGCTGAGAGAGGGAAAAAATAAGCAGTACAAAACCCCACAATCTAGATTTTTAAACAAATGTGAACGTAAAAAACAGATTATTTTCTCTAACTGTTGGCTTCTTACCTGGTCATAATTACTGGGCAACAATGCAGCACTCTCTTACTCCCTAATTGCTTTTATTAATCTTGTGAGTTCTTTTCTATTTTTTTTTACTCTGTTTGTGTTGTGTTGGTACCTAGAGATGCAGGAGCTATTCATGTAATCAGCTACTTCCTATTTCTGAATAAAAACTCAGGTTGCTACCTAACACCAGAGTCTGATTGCAGTACAGTATAGCTTAAAACACTTTCTACATCAGCCTTGCAAGACAGCTAATCTCTGTCAAAGTATAACTGGAAAGGAGTAGCCCATCATTACTAATTGGCTGTTTTAAAACAAAATCCTGGTTGTCTTTTACTGATATCAGTTATATACCACTACATCAGAGTTACCCTCATTTACAAAGGGATAGGAAGGAAGAAGAAAGAAAGAGAAAAAAAATCACACAGGTTTTCTTGTAGGGGGAGTCTGTAAAGCCCTAAAGCCAGAGATTCTGTAGCTAGAACCATAGAATTACAACTAAAAGTTCATTGTGCCAGACCCCAGAAAGCAAAAGTAAATCTGCCTCAGGAGAGGCCTGATAAACGAAAAGAAAAGAGAACCTATTTTCAGTCATCCAGGAACAAATCCATCTGGATTTTTTTTTAGGATTTTAAAAAAATCTTTTGTTTCAGGCACTAGGGCCACATGTTGGTGTTACAGTTCTACAGGAGCATCTCAGGTCTCCTAGTAGAAATTACAAGTGTACAAACATTCATTCAGTTTCCCCAGGGAGTAACATGCACCCTCGGAAGAAAGATCTTCCATGTGTCAACCTGAAAGAACTTGCTTGTGAAAGAAACTCTCTCGCAAGACTGAAAGCTTATATGCTCCTTATGTGTTCACTCTCCAGCTCACAAAAATAAAACACCTTCCACTATCGTATCTTATACTGAGATGTATCTTGCCTAATGGGGGAATCATCAACACCAGGAACAAGTTATAATTCACACAGGCACAGTTCTTTACGAACGTAGCTAACTGTCAGTCCTCTGCTCAAAGTTTGAACCCTCTCCTTACTATAAAACCTGTCTCAAAATTCCCTGATGAGTTTCCTGACTGCACTCACCTGTGATTTGTTTGTGGTATGAACCAAAGACAGACCAAATAGTCATAAATGATAATAAAGGATAGTTTAAAAAATTACAAAAAACTAAAAATGTAAGGTTTTCCTGTGACCTAACAGGAGGAGAGAAAAGAAAAGTATACAATTTAAAAAGAAATATTCAAAGGTTGAGCATGCTGTAAGATCTCCAGACCAAAACAGATCTTTTAACTTTCGGCAGGCAAACCGGAGTGAATTTCTGAAACCCAGAGCTTCCCAATTTATTAATTTTACGGTTATTTAGCCAAGGGACTTTTTTTACCTCAATCCAAACTCCCCAGCAATAATATCTGAATAATAGTGTTAATTTTTAATGAAACATTGTATAATATAGTGGATAGTATGTTTCCTCATTAGACCCACTTTCTCCTACTGCTGGAACCCATATAAACCTAAGAAACTCAATTTGCATTAAATTGTGACTTTACCATTCTCTCTCATATACTCATAGCCAGAATTATTATTCTCACCGTGAATATACTAGAGCAGTTTAAAAGCCAAAGAAGAATAATCAGTGAGTTAAATTATGGTTCTTATTATCTATTAACAGAAACCATCAAAAGAGGCTGATTTCAGTGGAATAAGAACAGCTGGAAACAAAAGAACAGATGGATGGGGACATGGGTGGAAAACCTATTTTCATTGATTCTGTCTGTGAAGTCTAGTGGGAGTAGTTAAACTTATTTAGAAAGTCCTAACTTTACCCTGAAAAAGGAAGGAGGGAAATGCCTATTTTCTCATTGGTTTTAATTACTGAGTTTGCTATATGCTAAGAAGAGCTGTCATGGAAGAAACTGAAGGCTGATAATTTTTGTCAAGATGTGAATTAATATTCCTAAAGTTGGGTTGGTCTAATAAAAGATATCAAATTCAAATTCACCCAAGGAACCTTGTCTGCCTATTCCTAAAGTACACATTCATTTTTTAAAATGATGATATGTTAACTATATCAATAATTAAAAATATCTTCATGGATTATGTATCATATACACATGCATATTATTATGTATTATGCACCCATAGACGGCAGAAGGCTGGGGCTAATGAGGCTTAACCCTCCTGCCCCCCAAATGTGGGGCAATCGTGGCAGCACAGAGGACCACAGGGCAGCCTGGCTGCAGGCTCCAGGTGGCTGCAGCAGTGGGGGGAGGGCCATGCACAGACAGACATGTAGCCGCAGCCTACAGAGGTGTCCAGGAATGCACTGGTCAGCAAGTAAGTCAGAGAAGGTGAAGAGGCGGAAGAGTGGTGGGGGGAACAGATCAAAGTCCTCTCAGTGAGGGCGGGAGTGGGGCAGAGGCAGGGGCTGTGGCAAATGGGGCCTCAAGGCTGGGGTGGGTCATGGGATGGTCACAGCCATGGGCAGTTTTTCCAGGGGTGTGGGGGGGCTCCCACAACTGAGTGCACCCCAGGGGAGGCACGGGGGACATGTGCCCCTTAGATTTGTGCACAGGAGATCCTGGAAGAGGGCTCCTGATGTGGGCAGGCTCTGTACCCCACTGCCTAGGGGCCGCACATGACGCCATATGCCTGCCACCACCAGGGGGGCAGGGGACACAGTGCAGGCACAGCTAGCATGAGAAAGGCACATGGCATTGTGCGTGGCTCCCAGGCGGTGGCAGTGGAGTGCAAAACCCATCCCACAGTGGTAGTCTGCCTCTGTGATGCCCTGCACACAAATCTGGGAAGCATGTGATCCCTGTGCCTCCCCTGGGATGAGCACAGTGGCAGGAGACTCCCATGGCCCTGGATGAGCTCCCACTGGCTGCAACTGTCCCACAACCTGCCCCAGCACCAGAACCCCATTTGCCCCAGCCCTTTCACCTGTCTCTACCTTACTCCCTCCTTCACCATGGGGGCCTCGATCTGCCCTCCCCATGTCCCTTCACAGGCTTACCTGTTGGGTAGTGTGTGTGTGTGTGTGTAAGTATGTTTTAAGTTTAAGTTTTACTCAGCTCCTCCCCCCCCCCCAATAATATTTTCTCCCTCTGCCTATGTAAGCACCCATAATAATAGATGTCCTTTGCAAGGAGCAGACACTCTAAATCGGGTATAGATAAATATAGATACAGTACACTACTACTATCTCCAGCTTCATACTGGAGTTCTGATCAATCATACAGCTCTTTTACATAAAGTCCAACTCCTCCTCCTCTTCTCCCCTTTCTGTACTTCCTGAGCAGTTCATACCCATCCATGACAGTGCTGCAGTCATGCGAGCTCCCACCAAGTCTCTGTGTTTCCAATCACATCATAGTTCCATGACTGTGCAAGGACTTCCAATTCATCCTGCTTGTTTCCCAGGGTCAGTGCATTTGTGTACAGGCACCTAAGGTAATTAGTTGATTGCCCTAATTTCTCAGGAAGTATGAGCGCACCTCCTCTGTTGCTCCCCACTGCCTGCTCTTTCTCCATGTCTCCTGCTTCCCCACTTACCTCAGGGTTTTGGGCAGCCCTGGGCTGTGCAGGGAAGTCTGCATGTGCAGCCTGGAGGTGGCTGAGGATTGTCCCATTTTAGGCAGTCCCCAGCCAGCTCTGGTCTGCATGTGTAGACTTCCCTTTGCAGCCTGAGGCTGGACAGGAACTATCCCAATCAGGGGCAGTACCAGCCCTGTTCCCCAAATGGGTGGAAAGAGCTGTGGAGGGAGGGACATCCCCTTATCAGAATCCTTGGGGACTGGACATATTCCTGGCAATTTTATCCTTCCTGTACAAAGAGCAACGCTTTTCTTGTCATCCCAAATGGACCTCTTGGTGTTGTCATAGTAATACCAGTGCCTCTCCATCCTGCAAGAAGCTGGAGAAATGCCAAGGGTCAGGGCTTCCTTTGCAAACATCATGCCTGGTTTTCATCAGGATCTCACCATTCTACTTCTTGTTCCATATTACATTACTATTTTTACTATAAAAGGCTTAAAATACATATCTATCACAAACAGACAAAAGATAAACAAACAAACAAAAGGATGGCAATAAAAACAAATGGTAATCCAGCCTTCTTGATCTTTGGCATAGCTGTACTCTTTGAGGCCCTGGAGGTTTTGCTCCATGTGATGCAACATTTCCTGTATCCACTCTACAGATATTACATGGCCTATCAAGAAGTTTTGCTTACATTTTCAATGTTTAGCATAGTTAATATCACAATCACTGACATCAATAGCATTGCATAAACAGAGCAAAACATAATTTTTATGCATAATACAGTCAAGCTCGATTCCTTTCTGTATACCAAGGAAACTTCTTGATGATTCAATGGTGGCTCACATCCTGCAAAACACAAAGACAAACAGGGAGGGGTTCAATTCCCTTTAGGTTAGGTTACTTCATGGAATCACTTCTGACATCAGCTGGCTTTGCCCTAGCCCTTGCCCTACTGGAGCTTATCTAGAGATAAGCTCCTAGCTCCTTGCAGAGGCTGCTTCTTCAGCAGTCTTTTCTTCTCAAAGTCAGAGGTGTTCCAAGGTGTGCTCTGCCACACATCTTCTCTCCTTGGCATCCACCAAGGATTTTTTTTTTTTGGAGGGGTATGCTCCCCCTAGCCGTTTCCCATCAAAGGGTGATCCACAAGGCAGTGGGAGCTACCTTTTACAAGCACCCTATATTCACCTTTCCCTGGGTGGCACCATGTGGCATTTTGTAGAGACTACTCCACTATAAGTAGCTCCACCACATTAACCAGTCCCAGGAGGGTATAGTTTTTAGGTCTCTCCTGCCCTGGTCATCTTCACCCCCATGGACACATTCTTTCACTTCTGGGATCCCTGCCCCCTACTCCGGCTATTCAAGATCTAAGACTCTCAGCTTTGGCAGTCTTAGCAGTGGTCTCTTTTAACCTTTTGACCTCTCTAGGGCCCCACCTAGAGAATAGGTGGGGCCCCACCAAGAGATCTGAATTGCCAGATCTCTTGGTCTATCTTTTCCAGACCCCTCTAGGCTATGGGATCATGGGCTACTTCAGTCTCCAGCTGTGCCCCAGGCATTAACCCCTCTCTGGGTCCTGACTCCCCTACTGGACCAGTGAGACCTTGGCACCTGGCCCTGCTAACACTTGCCTCTTCTGAGCTGCAGACCTCTGGCTCTCTAGCCCCACTGATACTTGGCCTCTCTCAGGCTGTCATACCTCTCATCAGATCTCTGAAGTCCCCATACTCTCTTCTGGGTCTCAAGGTTCACTCTATGGGTCTCCCTTAACTTTCAGCCTTTCTTTTCCTTGACAGCCCTTATAACTCTGATGGCAGTGTTTTAACCATATACTTCCTGGGCTACAGACTTCACAATCTGTGCTTGTCAGTGACCCTTCTGGCCTTGCTTTATGCAAACCAACAAAGCTCTGTCTCTTTCTCTGACAGCAAAGCTACTTTCCTTCTCCAGCCTGGTTACATTTACCACATGCAATCTTTCAAAAACCCTGCAGTTCTAAAGAGAATTTCAAAAACATGGGCATTTATACATGTAACTTTATTTGCTCCAACATACCAGGAATCAAGCGCATCAGCAGTCTCAATTAATCAAATCTGTGGAGCATGTGAGCTGATGTGCCCGGCACTGCGTTGCATGCATTTGTATAAATGATGAAATGTGCATCAATGTGCAGAAAATGGCGGTGGTACACTTTTGAACTAAAACACCTTCAATGTGTTTTAGTTCAAAAGCATGCCACCACCATTTTCTCAGTGCTGATGTGAATTTTGCTGTTTATACAAATGTATGCACTGGGCGTTTTTGAAAACACCTGGTGCTGCAGCGCATGTGTACAAGTGCTCCATGTGTCTGCAAAAAAGCAGGAACCTCTAATAAGGCCCTTTTTTTTAAATTCTGCCTCAGAATTGTCAGGAGAAAAAAACACCCTTTGTTTACACAGCTGTACTCTGAGTTTTGTAAACACCTTCCTGCTTTAAGAAGCTGTTAATGCTTTTCCCTTTTAGGAACTTCACACTATTCCTGGGGTGGTGGTGGGGAGTAGGGGTGGGCCAACAGGGACATCCCTCACCTTTATTACCAATGCACAAATACTTTGCTACTGCTTTGCAACACACAAACACATGTTAACACAATGAATGAACCAGCAGGTGTCCAATAACCAAAGTGAACCAGCAGGTGTCCAATAACATTGCTTGTCTACCCCCATGTCCCTACACCTCTAGGATTATCAAACACCTCCAAAAATAAAATTTATGTGGTGCTAGCTATTCCCAGGGGCACACAGGATCACAAGGTATCTGTTTCACATCCCTCGTCCCCAATCTTGGGGTGGAGCTGGACCCTTCCTGCTTTCCTTTAACTGTGTCCAAGCTCCCTGAAGCTGTGTTGCCTGGATAACGTTCTGGCTTGCCAATAACCTACACCAGTAACCACTGCTACACATGCCATTAACAATCCCTGCAAAGCAACCCTCTCCTTTGGGCTCTGCTTATGTCACAAACACAGCCTTGAACCAATGCCACAGAGTCCCAAGGACTCCTTTTCTGCTCATTCACACAGTTACTCAAGTGGACTACAGCATGTACCCTTGTCCAAACCATGGACCACAGGCACACTCTGAGATCAGACTGCAATTCAACAAAGATAAATGCAAGGTATTCCACTTAGGGAGGAGGAATCCCCAGCACACCTATAGGTTGGGGGGTCACCTCCTCAGCAGCTCAGCGGCTGAGAAGGATCTTGGAGTCATAGTTGACTCCAAAATGAACATGAGCCGGCAGTGTAACAAAGTCATCAACGAGGCCAATTGCCCCTTGTCGTGCATTAGCAGATGCATGACCAACAGATCAAGGGAGATGATGCACTCCCTCTATACAGCATTGGTCAGGCTGCAGTTGGAGTACTGTGTCCAGTTTTGGGCACCGCACTTCAGGAAGGACATAGAGAATCTGGAGAGGGTTCAGAGGAGGTCCATTCACACAATTAGTAGCCTCCGTGAAAGACCCTATGAAGGGAGGTTGAGGGATCTGGATCTCTTCAGCCTTCACAAGAGACATCTGAGGGTAGACCTTGTAGCCACCTATTAGTTTATCAAGGG
The DNA here is from genome assembly GCF_000455745.1 of Alligator sinensis. Taxonomy (NCBI): domain Eukaryota; kingdom Metazoa; phylum Chordata; order Crocodylia; family Alligatoridae; genus Alligator; species Alligator sinensis. The sequence goes on along the minus strand of NW_005841901.1, from coordinate 963,607 downwards.
AGGACAACAGGGAATTGGGGATGCACTGTTTACCAGAACACCCCTAGGAGTAACTAGGAATAATGGGTGCAAACTAGTGGAGAATAGATTCAGGATAGACATTAGGAAGAATTTTTTTACAGTAAGTGTGGCCAGAATCTGGAATGGGCTACCAAGAGAGGTGGTACTATCACCTAACTTGGAGGTTTTCAAGAGGAGGCTTGATAGACACATGCCTGGGGTCAACTGACCTCAGTCCTCTTTCCTCTGCCAGGGGCAGAGGGTTGGACACGATGATCCTTTGTGGTCCCTTCCAACTCTACAGTCTATGAATCTATGAATCTGTCTTCTTCAAAATTGCTGCTTCTGCCACCATCACACCTGTACCTCTGTACACTACTTTGCCTGACCCAGACAAACAATGTCCCCTTGGTCAGCAGTGCAGCAAACCAACCTCCTGCACCAAAGATTATGACACAAACATGGTTACTTAGACTACAACCCTAGTTGGAAACAGATCTCCACCCATAGTTCCATAGTCTTACCTACTATGAGTCTTGGATGACCCATCTACAGATGTTCACTCTGTATCAACAAATCCCCTGATCAGTTAGGTTACTGCCCTCAAGTACCAGTCCCAGAGTGCAAGTCCCCAAATGTTGTCATTGGACCTGATCCCAGTCCCTGAGTCAAAGTAATTACAGTCCTGGCAGAATCACCAATAGTCAGCACTGGATTTATGACCCAGATACCTTGTTCCGGGTGGACCCAAACCCTCAGACCTACCACAACCTCTCCATTTGATAATAGGTGAATTTTATTAGTACACAATGATAGCAGATAAGAATAATGCAAAAAATTCTATATCTACTAGTTCCAGGGTTCCCAGAATCAAGGTACATGTGGTTAGTACGCAAGCTTCATTCTGAGGTTCTCTCTTAAATGTGAGATGTCAGCAGCCTAGAGGTTGGAGGCCAAGGCCCACTCCCCTTTCCCAAGTGGGGGCGGGGGTGAAATGGGCTGGTGGTGTGCTCTCTGTCTATGGTGCCCTCAGTTTCCCCGCAAGAGGGGAGCACATCACCAGTCTCTCTCACCCACCCCATGGCAGGGGGGAGGCTCGGCCTCTAATCTCCAGGCTGCTGACATCTGACATTCAAGAGAGAACCTCAGAGTGAAGCTTGCATACTGGCCAGATGTACTTTGACTCTGAATCCTAGGACTGGTAGATATAGAATTGTTTGAATTGTTCATATTTGCTATCACTGTGTATCAAGGTATCTGGGTCGTAAATCTAGTGCCAACACTGGGGGCAGGGAGAAATCTCCTGCCCCCTGCTGACCAGGAGCAAGTTTTCTCCAGCCCACATGCTCTACTGTACTGTAACTAATCATGAGTAAATTTGTTACTTGTATTTACAGGTAACAAATGTACATGTGATTAGAGTAAATTGCTGTTCAGTAAGCATCTGCACATGTAGACTGTGATACTTTCTAAACAGTAATTTGCTCTAATCCTGAGTAAAGTGTTTTGTGTAGGCATGACCAAAGTGGCCTAGACAAATTGGAGAATTGGACCAAAAGAAATCTCAGGAGGTTCAACACGGATAAGTGCAAAGTTCACCACTTAGGAAGGAAAGATCCCATGCACTGCTACAGGCTTGGGACCAACTGGCAAAGCAGCAGTTATGCACAAAAGGATCTGGGGGTTAGAGTGGAAAATAAGTTGGATATGAGTCAACAGCATGCCCTTGATGCCAAGAAAGTTAACAGAATTCTGTGCAGCATTAGTAGGAGCATTTCCGGCAGATCGAGGGAAATGATTCTTCTCCCCTATTCAGCACCTGTGAAACCACATCTGGAGTACCGTGTCCATTTTTGCCCCTCCCACCCCACTACAGAAAGGATGTGGACAAGTTGAAGGGAGTCCAGCACATGGCAATGAAAATGGTTAGGAGTTTGGGGCAGTTGATTTTTGAGGAGAGGCTGAGGGAACTGGGCTTATTTAGTCTGCAGAAAAGGAGACTGAGGGAGGATTTGATAGCAGCTTTCAACTACCTGCAGAGTGGTTCCAAAGACAATGGAGCTGTACTGCTCTCAGTGGTGACAGATGACAAAACAAGTAGCAATGGTCTCAAGTTGCAGCAAAGGAGGTTTAGGGTGGATACTAGAAAAAAAAAAACTTTCTCACTAGGAAAGTGGTGAAGCACTGGAAAAAAGAGAGGTGGTAGAATCTCCACCTGTGAGAGGGAAGGTAAAAGCCCCCCCCCCCCCCCAAAAAAAAAAAAATGTCCAAGGACCCCTTCCGATGAGCCTCGGTACTTACCACAGAGAAGGAGACAAGCGGCAGCTGGGGGGAAAACGCCAACGCAGGCTCAGCAGTTCTGTAGCTGCCTGAGCCTGCGAATCGGTGAGCCCCAGGGTCAGGGCCTTGGAGAAGCGTGGGCTGCTCAAAGAGCAGCTGGGGAGAGAATCAGCTGGCCGGGAGGAGAGGAGCGGCATGCCAGCCAGGAGACACAGGCAGTGGAGCCAGGCAGCAGTGGAGCCAGGCAGTGGTGGAACCGAGCGCAGGGCAGGAGGCTCCAGCATCAGCAAAGGAAGCCTGGCTGCTGGAACAGGGAGTCTAGACTCTGGGAGTCAAGGATCCCCAGAGAGCCATGGTGGGGAGAAGTTCTTCCTTGCAAGCATGGGCAAAGCCAAAGATGCATGGAAGAGCTCAGGTATTGTGGCGGGGAGAGGCAATGAGTGATGGCAAAACCCTACGGGCAGCCCGGTGACAAGGGAGGAGCAGGTGGTGGTTGCATCGGAGCCCTATTGGAAAGTGGCAGGTACCATCAGGTGGTGGGATCAGGAGTGATTAGCTCCTAGTCAGCTGGGCCCTGAGAAAAACACATGGAGAGATGGACAGATTCCGTCCCCCATCCCAGGGGACAGAGGGGTCCTGAGAGCCAGAATCCCAGGTGCCCATTGGCAGATGCCGAACACCTTTTTCAGTTAAGAATTTTCCTAAGTTAAAGTTACCCCAAGTCAGGGCAGGTTTAGTTGCCCAAAAGTTGATCCAAAGACCAGGGATCGACTTGGGAGAGATTGATGGCTGGAAAGACCCGACCCCGGTCGAGGCAGGTAACGTGGATGAGAAGAGATCATCCCGGGGAAGACTACAGGGAGCAGTGTCTTCCCAGGCCGTGGATGTGTTAAGGGTCGGATAAAGGAGAGGTTTGGAGCCCCATGAAGAAAGACCAGGGTCAAGGCCCCTTTGGGACCACCGACAGGGAACTGCCTCCCCATCAATTAACATCAAAGACTTGGCAGGTGAGTAGGGGCAGCACCTGAAACCATCTAGGTGGCCCCAGGGTGCGGTCTCACCCTGACATCGCTAGGGAACAAGGCACCGACCAAAAAGGGGCTGAAGCCTTACAACACCTACCAGTGACACCACCCTTGGAGGTTTTTAAGGTCCAGCTTAACAAAGACCTGGCTGGAGTGATTTCATTGGGGGACGGTCCTGCTTTGAGCAGGGGGTTGGACTAGATGACCTGCTGAGGTCCCTTCCAACCCTCATTTTTTTAAATCTATTATTCTAATTCTAATATAATAAAGGGCTTAGTGTGTTTGTCTATATATGTGTCTGTTCCTAATGCTTTTGGCCACTTGCACATGCACTGCTGAGAGGGCGGGCAGCTATTGGCTGAGTGAGCTCCACCTCCTCAGGCAGGGAGGCAGTTGGAAGTCCCACTGCCCTGGGGGAGGAGGCAGGCAAGCGGGCAGGGAGCTGCCACCACCGCTACCACTGCCTCTGCCTCAGGCAGGGAGGCAGGGGAGGAAGCAGAGGTGGGTGGTGGGGAAAGAGGGAGATTCTGCTGCCACTGCCGCTGCCACCGCCACTGCCATCCCTGTCATTGCTGCCTCAGGCAGAGAGGGAGGGAGGAGGCAGAGGTGAAGGTGGGCAGGGGGGAGCCATTGCTATCAATGCCACCACCTCTGCCTCAGGCAGGAAGGCAGAGGCGGAAATGGAAGCAGAGACACAGGCAGGCGAAGGCAGAGGTGGGGGGTGGAAGGGAGTCATCACCACCACCTCAGGCACAGTGGAGTGGAGGCGGGCAGTGGGGAGGGAGCTGCCATGCCGGACGGACTGTTTACCTGGCCAGCCCCAAAGGGTCGGGTGGGGGGCATGTAAATAGTCCCTGAAACACTCCATCATTCATGACGGACAATTGGCTAGTACAAAGATAAGAAGCCTTAAATTAACGTATAAAAGTAGAGATAGCAAGGACAGGCTGTAAATACAAAGGATGCAGAAGGGGAGGCACTAGTGAGAGTAAAGCTGATAAACCAAGCATAAAACCCTAGGGACATAGGGGATATAAAAGCTATCCCAGCTATCCTAGAAAACTTTGTTAAGGCCATACTTAACACAGTCCAGGCTGTGGGTTCTTTCTTGTTCTGTAATTTCAAGTTTGGTTTTCAAAGCTTTGTTGTTAAAGAACAGCCACTCTGAGGTCAGTGATGGATTGCTGAGAGAAGTTAAAGTGCTCTGCCACAAATTTAAAAGATAATTTTAAAAGGTACTTTTCTTTGACAGCATAGGTGCCAGGTTCATGAGAAGGCTGTTGGCCTGCATCACATGTGGACAATAGTGTCTCCCTGATGCCATGGATGAGGTGTCAAAGCCCCAGAGATGGGGTCGATATCCAGCGTACCCCTGTTCTTGGCATTTCCTGTTAGCTAGCTCTAAGTACCTCTCTTCTCAGCCTCCTAGCTGTTTTCAGGTTCCTATCTCATCTCTGTGCATTGGAAAGTAGACAGGAGTCAGGTACTTAAGTCCTACTACAGGCTGTTAGTTCTCTGTATGTGAAGTTGTCCCCCCTATATTATATAGTCTTATGCAGAATTCTAGAGTAATATTATGTAGTCAACATGTGAATAACTTTGTCTAAGTTTCCAGACCCAGAATTAGAGTTGAAAAACTACCAGAGCTTTTGCCATATAAACATCACAGTTCAATTCACAATTGAAGCACTTCAAGAAGTCGTGAGGCATTCTTTGTATGCTATTCTCTGCAAAGAAGGCTTTTCTACTAATATTCTCTTTTCTTGACATAATGCTGTTAGCTTTATAGGTACAAATGAAATACACCAAGTTTCAATCAAATTAGACAACAGTCTAAAGCAGACACTTGTTCAGATTATTGAGACGTATCATAGGGACATATTTTCATGGGCTGTCCTCTGTAGAGTATCATTCTGAACTACTACTGGAAATTTAAAGGTGAGTCTTATTCCAGAACATATATGCTAGACATTTAACCAGAAGGACTAAATTGACAATAAGTTACCAAATCTACAACTTTTATATCACTGTGTACAGAGTTTACACAGTTATATTTTACTGTATAACATTACTGAATTTGAAATGAGGGACAGCAGGATTCCTAGAACACACAAAAGGCTAGAAAACACAGAACATGTCCTATAAGAATTGTTTTAGTAGTAGAACATTGACATTATCATGTTAAACCTGAATACATTTGAAAGCAACAGGAAAGATGAAGGCTGGAGTGTTGGACCATTTCAATTGGACCATTTCAATAATTTAACTGTTGTAAAACAAAGATATCAGCCAAAATTGTAACAGCAGATAGAAGTTAAATAAACAAATACACAAATGGTGTGCTATTAGAAATGTTAAATAAATTGAGTTGATAACTGTAAAGGCAATCTGTAAGGAGTATCAGAAGGGAACTAAATAGATTCCCAGGTGGCTCACATGACATCCTACTAAAATATTTTATTTCTGATGTCTGATAAGATCTTTGAGGTACTGAACCATTCAATAGTAGGGAAAATTCCATTTTACGTGCACTTAACAAGAGAAAATTACAGTATAAACAGAATTGTAATGTGGATGAAATATTGCTTATATAATATAAACTCAAAATGAGAAAGGAATGTGAGCATGAGAACAGCATTTAAACCCAACAAGCACTCAGTTAATAAAAATGAATGTAAGGAGCTTCTACTATAGCTCCACTTAACCTCTGGCTTGCGGCTTGTTATGCATGTGACCAGAGCTCTGTTCATGATGGCTTTCCTTTCGATGTTGTGTCTTAGGACTAAATATCACCCAGGGCACATCTACATGAAATGCTGATTGCCCAGTAGCCAACTATTACTGCGCAGTAATGCATCACAGCACTAACTGTGCTAATACACTACTGTGCAGTAGTATAGGCTACTGTGCAGTAGCGTCAGTTAAAAGATGTTCATTGATGCTACTGCTCACTGTGCATTTATTTAGTACTTGCTTATACAAGTACTAAATAAATGATAAATGCACAGTAACTGCTGAGCAGTAGTGTTTTGTATAGACAGCCTCCCCCCCTCCTTCCCCGCCCCCCACATGTAAGTTAGCAGCCTTGAGCCTGTTTTAAGATACAGTGGTAATAAAACAAGTGCCATTTTACCATGAAATTCAGGGAACTGTAACAAGGCTCTGTTAACTTCCATCCTCTCTCCATTATCAAGGAGATCTTGCCCAGGAGAGAAGTCAGATTGTTGCCTGAACTGACTCGTCACTACAACGTAGAATAATCACTAAAGAGTGAGGTTTTCCACACAGTGGGGAAAATATTATGTTCAATATTATCTGGAATCAGATTGATTAAGTTTTCCTCCATCTGTGTGCCCCAAATGATTGACTATAATTTGAAACTGTCAGAATTCACAGGAGAAATAAAACTGCAGAGTGGAGATTCTAGCAGATGTCACATCAAGGGGAGCAACCAATATCCAAAACAATAGGAAAGAAATTATAATACGAGCCAGCCAAATATATACCACATGTTGATTAAGAGACATTATCTAGCAAAGCAATCAATATCTCTATGAATTAAATCCAAAATGAGGTATAACTTCAGTTTCCTTTCCTTAGGAAATTAATATTATAGGAACTTAATGTGAATAGATGAATGACTAGGGAAAGCAAAAGAACACGTCATAGAGCTGTTAAAGCTTACTTGTTCATCAAGTATTATCTGTTTTAGCATTGTACTTGCTTTAGGATCACAAGCAGCTATATGTTAAAAGACTCCATCTCTTTTTCCTCAACATTTTTCACTGCCAATTCACTCATTTATTCTTGAGTACATAAAAAGGAACTTCTTGAAGTTTATTTAAGTTAATGTTTCTTTTATTTTACTATAGCATTTTGCTTTTTCATCTAGAGTTAGTTTAAACCAACCCATGTGCCATTATTGATAACATACAAAAGTTGTATCTTTCATACCAATCCCTCCTTACACTTGGGGATATGTAAATTTTGGTTTTTAACTAATCCTGTTTTCCTTATTGTTTTAAAGTCCAGAGGGAAAAAAAGAATGTATTCTTTTAAACTTTGGCAAGCTTTCTGTTTCATATATTATCACAGAAGCAAACAATCTAATGTTAATACGTAACCCACACACAAATATTCAGACATGACTGTGCAAGCTAAGTGGGTGGACCTGGTGAGTTGAGAAGAAACTTGGTGAAGTATTTACTGCTCAGGATTGTGACTCAGGAGATCTGTAATTCATTTCTAGTAGCCTTGTTGCATGGTAGCCTTGGGCTATTCCTGGAGCTCATAGCCCCTGGATTTTCTGCACATTAACACCTTTAAATGATTTAAAGCATTTGTTATGTGGCTCAAAGATACGCTGCTCCAAGGCAGGATTATCTCTGATCTGCATAACCCAACTCCTGTTCCATTAAGGTGTGACTATTTCCCACAAACGTGCTGCTCAAATTGAAATCCTACAGTAGCCTAAGATGCAGTGGCCTTTTCCCCACTCTCCTGTTCTGTGAACTCTCACGCCTTTGTCTGCTTAGTGGAGCACCCCAGGGAATGGAGCTGCATCTTTTCTACTTCCCCCAGCCTCCAGCCTGCTGGTGCAGGAATAGGAGCCTGGGGCACCTTTCCACAACAGCACTGAGCCTGTCTGGGTGGACAGCCACTGCTGGACCCTGTGCCCCCTCCAAGCCCTGAGGAGTGAAGGAGATTGTGGCCAGCTAAAGACAGGCCCCAGACTCAGCTGAGTTCCAGTAATCCCCAAGCTTCAGCCCCACAGCTCCAGGAACACCCTGCTCCATGCACCCAATCCAAATGTAGCATAGCAAGAGCTAGCAGCAGCAGCTGCTGTGGGTTGGGTGGCAGCTGGCTCCCAGAGAAGCCACTGCTCTGGGGGGAGGGAGGGGTGGCTGCAGGTGGATCTAGGCTATGTGTGCTTTGCCACTGCCCATGTGGATGCAGGAGCTGGATGCAGATGGACTCCATTCCCAGCTGCAGAGTGAAGCCAACTTGTAGGGGAGCTGGCATGCCTTGGCTATCCCTGATGCCTCTGCTCTGCTCCCTCTTCAATCTTTTCTTCCCTCCCTCTACACTGAAGTGGGCCACCTGTCAGTGTACTACAGCCTGGATCCAGATTGTAGGGACAGCCACCCCCAAGGTGAGCTCAGGGCAAGTCACCTTGGGGGTGGCATCCTGCCAGGCCTACGAACACTGTCTCTCCCCTCCCCACAGTGCAGCCAGTGCCAAGCCCCACCCCATGAAAATGTTCCCAGGGGCCAGCTGCTAATTCAGTTTCATGGGAGTTGCTCTGGTTTTTACCTTCATCTGCTCCCAGCCATCCTGCAGCAAGCACAGCCTCAGCCTCCCCCTGCTAGCCCATGGGAGCTAGGCACTTGCCTTCCCAGTCTCAGCCTTAGAAGCATAGAGAATCATAGAGAAATAGGACTGAAAGAGACCTCCCTGGTCAAAAGGCCTCTAGAGGTGATGGATAGTCAGAGGAGGTGTGACTGCTCCAAGCTAGCACTAAGTGATCAATATTTGGGAGGCTCAAAGTGTAACATGTAAGAAGGCCCTAATCCTATGGTTTGTTAAATTGAACACCCACAACGTAAGGAACCCAGAATGAATGGCTCCATTTGCATGTATGGCCCTTGGAACTCTGTCAGTGCCTAGGAACTTATTGCACTTTTTTTTTTTTAAATGCTTAAGAGGCAAAATTAAAAGTAAGTGGGTAATGCAAACTGGTGAGGTGACAATGACTGATGGATATGATCATGAGGAACAGGGCAGATCTTTTTACTCTGCAGTTCTAGACTCTGCATCACCATTGGTATGTGAATAAGAATGCTTGTCTCAGCTTCTGGATACATCCACAGTTAGCTCTGCACCATGGCTATACCTCCCTCTCCACTGTCCTGTATATGCCACCAAACAAGTTCAAATGTTTGTGATATTTATTGCTTTTTTTGTATTGATTTTAAATAATACTAAAAAGATTAAATCAATAGGTGCCTGTACATGAGCACATGGAAGCTGCTCCAATGTGCTGTAATTACTGTGCATTGGAGTAGACTTGATTAATCGAGTCTACTGGAATGTGGCGATTACCGCACTCCAGCAGCGTCCTGCATCTCATGTATCAGCATCCCTGCACTGAAAAATGGTGGTAGAGGCACTTCAGTTCAAGTGCCCCTGCCACCATTTTTAAGCACAGGGATGCTGACACACAAGACATGGCGGTGCTTTAATTAGAGTGGCTCTTGCAGCCGCTCTAGTTAAAGAGCCACCCCCTACCCTACCCCCGGACATGCAAGTACCCAATAAGACTTATAGTCACAAATGACAGACATCCTACAGTAAAAATAACTAAAGGCTATGAATCACCCAAATCAACCAATATATTCAAACAGCAAAAGAGTTCCTTTAAGCTTTCCAGAAGCATGTCATCAAATTTATCCTCCCAAGACCCATAATTTGAAACACAGTTATTGTAAATACATTAATAATCACATTCTGTGATGGTGGGACTTACAGAAAATACACTTTTAATCTTAATTCTGGAATATAAAAATGTCATTAATAATTTGACCATCATTTTGTATCAGTTGGTATCTAAATTCACAGGGAAGGAGACCTGCTCTGGCGATCTTAATCAAAACTGAGTTAATTTTTCTGTAGATGTCAGGAAGTGTACAAAGAGTTGGAGATGAAAAGGGGGTTATAACAATCTGGGATTTGGAGGTAGTGTTTCCTGAAAAGGAAAGTTTTTATCAACAGTAAATTCTTTAAGTCCTTGAAGTTTGCAATACTGAAAATATAATAGATTTAATATTTAACTTGGATAAAAGTCTCTGTTCTTCAGCATTCTTTGCCATGACAACATCCTCTTATTCCTCACCACTTACTTCCTTGTACACCCTGGAGGCCCCTCCAGTACCCAGCACCTAGTTTTCAAACAACTTCAGAGGTAGGGACTTTCATAAAAAAGAAATGCATGTGAAAAGAACAACAGAAAAGGTCCACAGGCTTTTAAATGAATTATTCTCTATGATGTTTGTCTGTCATGTGTAATAAAGTCAATGCACATTTCACTGTCATCTAAATATATTCCAGGGAAATTTAAGGTGTCACAACAAATAGAAAAACTGTGTTAGAAAATGGCCTTTCCAAGCCACTTCTTATTGGAATATAAAAGTCATTTCTCAATAGATTTACCTCCAGGTAACTGTGTAAGAAAGCCACTTGCTCATGAAAGGGCAATAATAATAATTGGCATGGGAAAGAGATATGTTGGATAACAGAGTCAATAGAAAAAATGCAGCTTTAAAAATAATTATTTTTTTTTACACTTTACTGATATAGCTTTTTAGTTTTTAGCAGTTATACTTCTAAAATTTCTAAAATATGGATGAGGGAGGGAGGGAGGGAGGGATGGATGGCTATAACCAAGGGGCAAAACTGCACAGACTCTAAGACACTGTTTTGGGGTCCAGCTGACTTGGGTTCTATTTTCAGCTCAGCTATAGCCCCAGTATATAAATTCAGACAAATCATTTTACCTCTCTGTTGTACCCTCCTATCCTTGCTTGTGTAGTTCATCATGCTCTTCAGGATAGATATTATCTACATTTCAGATCAACTTTGGGCCCTATAGGCTTTACTATACTAAAAACAGTTGACAATAAAGTACTACTATCCATGTCGAAAGTATAGGTAATTCATTTCATTGTTAGGCAGGGTGTCAACATACATCATATAGTTTCACTGCCATGGATTTATGCAGCTTAATTGCATGCATTTTTAATGTCATCAAAATGTAAGAAGAAAGGCATTTATCTCAAAATATTAAGGTTGTTTCCACACTTCAAATCAAATCATTTTTGCTCCTGATATGTCTACTCTGTATTCCTTTATAAACAGTTACTATATCATATATATATTACTCTAGCTCCTAGGAACCCTAATCTTGGACCAGAATTCCACTGTGTGAGGAACAGTACAGGCAGAGAACCAAGACAGTCTCTGTCCTAGAGAGTTTACCATTTAATATAAGAGAAGAAACAATAGATGGATACACAGATTAGGGAGCAAAAGACAAAACTGTGGCAATATAGGTGTAATAGGCAATGATCCTATCATACCAGCAGCCACTTAAGTTATCTCTGACTGCGACTCAGGGGGATGTGTTTACATGTGCATTTGCTGTGGCACCAGTTTACTTGTGAGTAAATTACTCATGAGTAAACGGTGCCAGGCAAGCATCTACATGTGCCAGAAGGACATTCGCTCTGTGGTGGTCCAGGCTGTTGTGGACCACTGTGAGGCCTTCATGAATGTTAGTGCTGGCAAGGCAGGCAGCACCCACGATGCCCACATCTTCAGGAACTCCAGCCTGCCAGGACAAGTAGAAAGTGGGTGCTTCATGCCAGGAGTCCCAGACATGTAGCTGTGGTGGTCCTGCTCCTCCTCACTGGGGACCCTACCAAACCACTCTGAGATGTCCATGTCTTCAGGAACTCCAGTCTGCTAGACCAAGTGGAAAGTGCCAGGGGTGCCAGGGGTGCCAGACACACAGCTGGGCACTGCGGTGGTCATGCTCCTCCTCATTGGGAACCCACCAACCCTGGCTCATGCAACCCTACACTGGCCAACAGAACTCCCACCAGGACCACTTTAACTGGTGCCTGAGCCATACCCACACCCTGGTGGAGTGCACCTTCAGACATCTTAAGGGATGCTGGTGTACCCTCACCACTCACCTCAAATTTGCCAAAGACAACCTCCACTGGGTCATCATCATAGCCTCTATACTATATAACATCTGAGAGGCCTAGGGGGAACTCTTCTGTGAGCCCTGAGCACAGGATGCCTGGCAGCAG
>NW_005841901.1:949864-951415 GCF_000455745.1 Alligator sinensis | reverse complement strand
GGCAGCGCCCCCGCCCCCAACACCAAGGTCTCAGGAGAGCTACGCAGCTGCCAGACAGGGCCAGGGCACCAGGTGTGGGAGGTACTGGCCAACCACCTCCTCCAGTACTGCCCACTGTAGCCTCTAGCCCACTTGTACCATTACTAATGGACCACCCCCAGCACCATGCTCACTAAAGGCACATCTCAGAGAGCAAGTTTTTATCCCCCTCACATTAAACAGAGACCCCCCTCCCACCCCAACAACCAGAGCCCCTCCACCACCTGCCCCACCCATGAAAAATAAAAAAAAACCCTTCTTCCCCGCAAAAACTATGTACAAAGTGCTCAGTGTGCCACCTTGGGCTGGGGGAGCCTAGGGACAGAGCCTGGGGACAGACTGCCACCAACCCAGCCTCTGGCTGTTCCCCTGCAGGTGCACACACTGTGGTGAGCGGGTAAGGAGCTTTGCCAGGGTGATGGCTTCCAGTGCTCTTCCAGTGCAGATGGCTGTCCCTCAAGAAGTTGGTGTCCAGGTCCAGCAGGGCCAGAGTGTGGTCCTGGCCCCACTGTAGTCACCTCCAGCTCTGCACCTATGTGGACCTGGGGTGAGTAGTAGGGCTGGGCCCAGGTGGGGCTAGGACACAAGGCAGGGGCTTCTGGCTGCTGGAGGTGGTGCAGAACATCCTCCCAGGCCCAGGTTGGGGCCTGCTGTTGGGCAGTGGGTGGCTGCCAGCGGGGCAAGTGGGGCTAAAGTCAGGGGCCAGGCTACAGGTGAGACAAAGTAGACCACTAGGGCAAGAATGATGTCCAGAACCTAGCGGTTATTGTCTGTGGCCTGCACTGCCCAGACCTGTATGGCATTCTTCTCCCACAGCACCTCCACCCACTCGCACTCCAGATCCAGGAACTGCACCCAGAATTCTTGGTCTGCCTCCTCACACTAATCCTGTACCTCTGCATGCCAGTCCCATGCATCCTCCATCCACCCCCTGTCCTGGCAGGCCATGTTCTCCACCACCAGGCCAAAGCATCTTCCAGTTGGTTCTCTGACACCATGATCAGGTGGTCCAGGAGTAGGATCCTGTCCAGGGTCCCCCTCTGGCAGAGTTGGTGTACCCACAGGGCTCTGGCTATTGGAAGTGGTGACCCTGAGGCTGCATCTCAGCTGCCAAGAGAGGCCTCTCCCACACGTGCAGCTGTTGGCCCTATAGAGCCATGATAAGGAAGCTGTTTGTGTAAGTATACTACATTTCAAAGATAAGATGCTCTATACCAGGGCCCATACACTGCCTGGCCTCAGATCAGGGGTCAGGTATGCACAGGTGCCCAGGAACCATGGTAAGTGGTCCAGATGAATACTGGCCTGCCCCACAACCTCTGCTGCCACCTAGAGGGCTACTTGTGGCTGCTACATGTCCCTGCCCTACTGCCAAGAAGGAAATCACTGCCAGCATCAACACGTTCCTTAGCATGTGAGAGGCCCATGCCCACCTAGCTGTGGGGGCATGGGATGCTCAATAAAGTTTTGCACTGTCTTTTGCCTCCCTGTGTGCTGCGGGGGGGGGGGGGG
>NW_005841901.1:949187-949823 GCF_000455745.1 Alligator sinensis | reverse complement strand
AGGAGGCCAGATGGGGAGGTGGGGCAGGGGCTGGGGCCAGGAGCAGTGGCTGGGGCAAGGAAGGCCATGTCCTCAGTGTGGGCCTTACCACATGGCCAGGGCTGGCATGGCTGGTGGTTCCACTTGGTCCTGTCTGGTGGTGAAAGCATCTGGCTCCAGGCAGTGTCCTCCTGTACAGTGAGGTACAGTGGGTGGGCACCTAGATCGGGAGCCCTGGTGTGGCAGGTGATGGCCCAGGCTCCCCATGCAGATGTGAAGGGCCTTCCCCCAGTGACATATCACTACGGGTGCCAGGCCAAGGCAGGAAACTGGCACTGCACATTTGCCTCACCCCACAGTATGACAAGGTCACCAGTCACCTCCTGGGACCAACTGGGGCCCCAGGTGGCAGGCATGTGCATGGGCATGAGTATGTGTGTTGGTGAGGATGTCACAGTCCTGGGTCCTGCACCAGCTCCCTGGATCTCTATACAGCTGCCCCTGTGCTTCCAGGCCTGGGCAGCTGCCTGTAGCACCCAGCACAGGGGTCCAGCGTGGGACTGATAGCTGCACGGCAGAGGCAATGCCCCACAGCAGCAGGCCCCACAGTTCAGGGCAGGCTGCTGGGGGGGGGCTGTAGGCAGGGGGAACTGGGCC
>NW_005841901.1:931166-949158 GCF_000455745.1 Alligator sinensis | reverse complement strand
CTGGTAGCAGTACCTGGAGGGCGGGAATGCTGAGGCAGCTGGCCTGTGTCCTGCCTAGGGTAACACAGGGGCCTGGGGCTGGCCCCCTAGTAGCAGGGCTGACCTTTGAGCAAATTTGCTCCTAGGCTATGTCTACACATGCATTATCATGCAGTAATAAATAACACATAAATTGGTTACCTGAATTTACAGTTATCATATTTACTGGCAATTAGGGGGTTTTACTGCACAATAAGCATAAGCACATGTAGACGCACACATTTACTCTGCAGTAAACTACACTACTGCGCAGTTAACTGTCTCATGTAGATCTACCCAGGAAGATAGAAACACTTCTTTAGCATCAGAAAAGCAGAAAAAGATTCGTAATATATTCAACAGTCATGCTGGCCACCAGGGCCACTTAGAAACCAGAGCTTCCTTTCAATTCTTCTTCCTCCTTATTTTTGATAATTCACTAGCAGGGCTTTATGAAACCCAGATGAGAGGTTTTTTGACAGATTTTCCATAATCTTTTTTCTCTTTAAAAAAAATAATTTAATGGTATACTAAGCAATGACTAGTGTGTGTATATATTCAAAGTGAGCAAGTAACATCACACTGGTAGAATGATTATCCCATATTAGAGCTATGTTGAAGAAGCCTTTGCATTTGACAATTTAAATCGCACAGAAATCATGAAAATCTTCAAGTCATGATAAACAACTGCTCACTACTGTGGCAAGGAAGTTTGGTGCCCAGGGCAAGCCCAGAGTGGTAGTCTGCCCTCACCTCCACACACAGATTGGGGGGTACACAACCCCCCCATGCTTGTCCAGGAATGCATGCAGAGGTAGGAGCCACCCTCCCCCATCCCCACACCTCCGCAAATGAACTGCTCACAGCTCTGTCCCACACCCTGCCCTGGCTGGGAAGTGCCTGTTGGCGCCCCTTTGTTTTGGCACCCAGGGCAGTCGACCCGCTTGTCCCACCCCACCAACCTCACCTATGGCACTGCTGATGTTGCTTGTAAACCATCACTGTGATATAGTAGGTCCCATTGTAGGCTGCCCTGAGGACTGAAATTCCACATATGTTCCAGAAATAAATTGCAATGAGGAAACATTTGCTTTCCACAAAAGCAGACGCTAGCTCGTGTGTGCATTTCCCCAAAGGCAAATAGCAGCAGCACATATTTGTCCCTGGGCATACCCCTAAATGCATGCTATAGTGAATGGTAAATTCCCCTGGGTGGGGTAGGGGAGGCTGGGGCCAGAACCTGGGCTGGCTCCAGCAGCCCTACCTGGGATCCTGGGGGCCTTCTGGGGCTGTAGTGGCAGCAATCCGGGCACACAAAGCCTGGCCAGCAGCTAGAGTGTGGCTCTGGCTGTTCAGGCTCTGGTTTCTGGCAGTACACACTGCTGCCATGTGCGCCATGACATTTGTTTGGCACATTTTTTTAGCTCCTAGGATTAACATGTGCCACATGCATTTTGCAGTGTCTCAGGAGGCTTTGAGGTGCCACAAGCTACACATTCCCACTTGTGGGGATGTGGTCTAAGCTATTACTGCCTGATATTACTGCCTGAAATAAACCCAAGTTAAAAGATTAAATATTTGTTTAATACCAGAAAGAACTATGTTGATCATCTGCTTTGGTCTGAATAATACAAACCATAGAATTTGCCTTTGATTTCTGCATTGAGTCCAATAATTGGTGGATAAATTACCTCACTTATTTCAGAATTATATGAAGCCTTAGGAGGATTTGCCTCATCCCATTTTAATGGTTAATTGTAATCACTGTCAAAATTTGCTTATTATTTTCATTTTGATCTTTGCTGACTTCAACTTTCAATCAGTGGGTCTTGTGTTTTTGCATGCTAGATGAAACAGCCTTCAGATAAAAGCATGACTCAGAATTTTCCTTTAGAGAATTAATAGTAAAGGTAAAACTCACTAATAGAGTGACTGAAGAAACTTCAGGTTCCTTTGGAAAGCAAAAGCTAGATGTTGAGGATTAAATGAAAAATTCAGTTAATGGGAGAAGCAAACATCTGGAAAGATTGCTAACAGGTATTTTTGTGAAGGAAGAAAAGGGTTCTCTGAATCTAGATAGACCACATTGTTTCCATAATTGAGGTCTGAGCTGAGTAATACTGTTATCCACCTACAATGCCTACAAGAAAATATCAGTTCTTCTTAGTCCTCTCAGGGCACAGATAGGACTAAGCCTGTGTGGGCTGTCTGACTCATGGTAAGGTAGGATTCCCCAAATTTCCATTCCTAACTCTTCCTACAAATCATAAGAAAATGATGCTCACTAGGGGTATCATGTGGGGAAAAATGGTAAATTTTCAACAACTCTCTTTACTTGGATTCAGAGAGATTGCTCAGAAGAATCACTGAAATGCTGGGACAGCATCAAAGGCAGTGTTCTTCCAGAAAAATCAATATTCTGGAGTCTAAGCTATGACCCAGGTTGGAGGTAGGATTCAATCCTAATCAGTGCTATTACCTTTCAACTGGAAAAATGAGGCAAACAAAATGTCTGCATTGATGCAACAGGAGCTCAGTTGGTCCTTGAGGAACTCTTAGTTGTACAGGCAGTTTCTGGAAAGAATGCATAGCAAAGAATAGAGCAAAGCCCTTCTTTATAAGCAAGGGAAGAGAAGATGCTAACTAGAGGGCTGATGGACATAATGGAACATGTTATAATGATAAACTGCTTTGTTAGTAAACTCCATAATATAAGCTCACAGCAATGGATTCAGACTGAAAAGAAAGTACTCACTTAGCATGTCTATGTGAGATGCTGACTGTGCAGAAGCCAGATACTCCTGCACAGTAGCATCATGTGGCCAAAACTGTGCCAAGATGTTATTGCACAACAGTATTAGGCTACTGCACAGTAGCACCATTTAAAAGGCATTTGCCAGCACTACTGCACAGTAACTCTGGTTACTGTACAATTATTTAGTACTTGCTTATACAAGTACTAAATAAATTCACAGCAACCACTGCACAGTATTATCTCATGTAGACCTGCCCAGTAAGCTACAGCTTTTCAATTTCCCAAACATGTTTCATGGATACAGAAACTATTTATATATATATTTATTGGATTTATATGCCACCCTTCCCAAAAAAGGTGTAGGGCAGCTTACAATAACAAAACAAAATAACTTGAAAAACAGGAAAGCTACAAGAGTACCAATGCAGTTCAAAAAGGAACTAATTAGCTTATGTGACAGAGAAGCAAAGTTAATATGTTACACGTAGGAGAAAAAGGTGCGGTTTTGTTTGACCAGTTATCCCTAATTAACTGAGGGCAGGTATACACCTTCACAGGACCTGATTTATGTTATTTTACTCCATGATCTACTGAGGTCCCTTCCAACCCTAAAAATCTATGAAACTATAAAGTTATGTGATCGTAGATTGGGTCCCCATTTATGCAGACATTCACTGGTGCTGAGAGCTGTGCCATGAACACAATCTAAGTAGGTCAGGGTGGGGAGGGGAAGGGGGGGGAGTGTGATTGGGGAACCTAGCAGGTCCATTGTTGCATTGGGGGTGGGGAATTTGGTGTGGTTGGAGAGGCTCACAGGTATGCAGGGAGGGGTGGTGGGTCTGTGGGGGGGGGTGTCGTTCATTCAGAAATCGGGGGTCAGAGGGCTAAAAATAGCCTGGTCACGCTTGCAGGGGGCAGGTAGGAAAAGCTCAGCCCCAGAGCTGGGGCAGCTGCATTGGCGACACGTAGGGGGTCCACGTGGGTGCACGTGCACCCCCTGAGATTGGCAGTGCACCCCCTGACAAAAGTACCGCCGACGCTGCTGGCGGTGTCTGTGGGCAGTTGCCACTTGCCACCACCTCCCTGCTCACTGCCACCACTGCCACCTGCAGGCAATCGCTGTGCCCCTGCCCCCTGCCCCCCCCCAGCCTCCAAGGGCACACATCGTTCATGGGCATCTGGCTGGGCTTTCTTAGTCCCAGAATTGTGCTCCAAATGTGTACATATATTTGGTTAGATTGAGCCTGAGTTAGCCCAATCTACATAATACATCTCTTCAGGTGAACTAAGTTGGATCAGGCCAGACATTTTTTTGCATGATTTGAACTCCCTGAACATATGAAGGGATCAGCACTTAGACTGACCTATCTCAAGTTAGGTCAATCTAAATATAATGTGTGCACATGCCCTGCAAGTCAATAGTTAGACCACTAAACTTACTTACAAAGATTCATCCATTGCACAACTGGAACTTTCTGAGGAAGTAGGAATATGTTTTGCTACCAGACTTACTCAACTATATTGGAAGTCATCATCCTATAGTCAACAATCTTTTCTTGTCATTCTCCTAGTGAGCTAAGACATAATTGCAGGATCTCTTACTGTTAAATAGGGAAATAAGCTACACACACTGACCAGTCTGTTATGTGCTTGTTCTGCAGCTATCATTCTGCTTCTGGAACATCTACTTTCCTGAATTAGTACATTTCTGCATGTACATAATAAAGCAAGAAATGTCCCTGAACAAATAGGTTAACAAAGGAACTGGTACATTAACTTGTGCTCCCCCTCTGCTGAAAACTGTAAATAGAATGATTTGTATTTTTCATCAAGGGCTATTTTGACAGTACTTATGTAAGTAGTAGTAAAACGGACATTAGATTATTTAAAATCAAAGAAAGAATGTGTATCTTTAGGGTACTCATGCCAGTTTCTTATCCCAGCTTAGACTATCTGTCTGCTAAATATGAATCTGAAGATGATTGGCATTACATTTTCAGCTATCTTAACTTGAGTTTAATTTTATGGGTAAAATTTTGCAAGTGGAGATAATTCTGCCTCAATTCTTAACCCACACTTACTTAAAAATAGAATTTAGATATTATACCTGACATGTAGGCATATTTTTTATACATTCAGTTGTTATAATTACTGCAATATGATCAGTGTGTGCAGATATACATGTCCAATTGCTTTTAGGTGCAAGTTACTCCTTTAGTTTTCAGCTGTTGTTGTAAGTGTGGACTTATATCTTTGACCTGTAGTAATTAACAAAAATGTTCTCATCTTCCTGATTTCTATTTAGATGTCATGGTATGAGTGATGCCTACTATTTTTCACCTCATTAAATTTCTATGTACCTTAGTAGAAAAGGCTCCCTCTCTTTTGATAGTAGCACATTAGCTTTGTAAGCTTGTTTTAAACAATTCTTTCATCTCCTCTATCCATCCAAAGAAGAAACTTTCTGATACTTTGTTTCCTCTGGCCCTGAATCAAATAATACAAACAAAGCTAAAGATTTTCATTCAGAATTATAAACACAAATCTTCCAATCATACCTGAAGATAAAACATGTGCTGTTTCTTTTTCTTAGGGATTATTAGGACTAGGACTAACTAAAAACAGAACCATTAATTTTATTTTGTTCCAGGACCAGTAAGACACTGATATCTTTAGATATGAACTTTTCTATTGGTGAATGCATCTGGTTAAACGTTATGCAAGTGATCTTTGATACAGAGATATTCTAACTCAGAAACTTGATTTTCAATTGTATTTTTAGAAGGAAGGTTACTTTCTGGGATGAAAACTAAACATAAATTGATAAAAAACATTTATTTTTTTTCTTTGAGATTAAAAAGATATTCATATTTCTTGGGAAAAATTGATTGTTGATTGATTATAGACACTGCTCAAAGATACTTGGACGCATGGAGCTCATGTTTCTCACTCTGAAAATTATGGGCAAGAACCAGGTCTCATTGAAGCCAATGGTAAATTTCTATGAACACCAATGAGCTCAGGATTTCACCGTCGTCCAATATAACTATATGAAATGAAAACATATTAACTAGCATATAAAAAATATCAAGGATGCTAACCATTTGGAACTCTTATTTCCTACATCTGAATTATTTCTTAACCCTATCCTATGCTATACTGTGTTCTAGGTATTATTTTTGTATTAATATTGTGCTTGGGTTATGTTTCTTTTTTCCCCAGGTGAACTTCTTCCTCTAACAAGCTGTTAACTGGAACTAGTCAATGTCTAAATGATAGATGGTAACCTTGATAAAGCATATATATTTATGGGAAGCTGTAACAGTTCCTGTTACTAAAGGAAAGAGGGAGCCAGGGAGGAGCTTGCTGGCTCTAGTGTCCCTAGAAGGACTAGTATAAAATGGCTGCCCTCCTTAAGTGCAGCCAACACAGTGCAGCCAGTGATCAACATGCCTGGGATGGAAGGGGTGAATCAGAGAGGGGGTTAGAGGCCTTATAAAGCCAATACTGTGGCTGAGGCCTCAGGAGACGGGATTCTGACTTGCCAGGGAGGAAGCACTCCAGACTGCAAGGAGCTGCCAGGAAGCCCCTGCATCACTGGGCAGCAGAACAATATTTTGGCCTTATGTTTTAGCTTATTATCATGGTGTGATATTGACTTGGGGGTGGGGGGAGGGAGGGAGGAAACTTTTGGAAGTGGATGCTTGTATTTTTCATTGTGTTGAAGTTTGAACTGGAGGGCCAGGTTATGGCTGTAGGGAAGGAGAAGGCCACCAAAAAGGGTGCCAGGGCACCTTAGGTCCAAAACCCTTCAAAAGGGGGTAGGTGACAGGAGGACCAAGGCCCAACCACAAGCACTGAGAAGCTTGGAGGCCACAAGCAACACCTTGATGGGGGGAGCACTGAAATCAACTGAAGGACTATAGCTTGTAGCAGAAAAGACTGAGGGCACAAACCCAGTGCTTGCAACACATGAGATGGGGGTCCAGTGCTTGAAAAGAGCAAGAGAGGAGCCAAGCACCCAAGAAGAGTGAGACGGGATCTTAGGGGCCCAGCACCTGCAAATGGTGAGACAAGGTTGAGCAGCCCAACACCTTCAAAGGTGAGACTGGGGCCCACCACCCATATAGGGCAAAGCTGGAGCCTAGGAACCTCAGTACTGGGACAGTAGATGTTGGGCGAAAGGACTCTACACAGAGTAAGGTAGACCAAGGCCAGGGGGCCATAGCCCGAAAAGGATCTAAGACCTGAAGCAAATCTTCCTGACCTCTAGGGTAGCCTCCCAGTCCAATTATAATATCAAGGCATGGTGGACAAGGCAGAAGTATGGGACCCAGAGTGGGCAAGTACGGAGAGATCCAAGTGGGCACTAGGAAGTGCCTTGGCTGCCTCAGAACCTGGCTTGCTATAGAAGCCCTAATGGTCTTCTAACTGTGAAGTTTTCAACTTCAAAACCAGTAAAAGTCCTCTAGAGTCATATTACCGAGAGTGCCAATGTAATCAGTGGAACGTATTGCCTTGGATAATTTACCTACTTTCCTCCTTGTGTCTAAAATAGAATCTCTCTCCTTTTTGTTTGTTGTTTGATAGAAACAACTGTACCTAAGACTCACAGAATTTTTCCCCTTAAATACTTAACACATCATGCGTTACTTTTGACTCCCTTAACCAATTATCTTTGTAGTTAAACTTTGACCGTTTGTGTTGTTTCGATGGATTACAAGTTTTTGTCTGCACATCTCACTGGGATCATCATCTCTGAATTTCCTGAGTCTAATAAAGATCTAGAACCCAAGTTTCCTA
The DNA here is from genome assembly GCF_000455745.1 of Alligator sinensis. Lineage (NCBI taxonomy): Eukaryota > Metazoa > Chordata > Crocodylia > Alligatoridae > Alligator > Alligator sinensis. Next base: position 941,582 of record NW_005841901.1, on the reverse strand, counting down.
CTTTCTGGAAAATTGATCCATTTTTATATCATATAAAAAGTGGGCATCACCACTTCTTTCCCCAGCTTGCTTTTTGAATGAACATAACCATGATTGCTGGGAATTCAGCGTTAGTGGCATGTAACAGACATGATCAGACCACACCTACATGATGAGATGTCTCCAAGAGCTAGGCAGACACTTAGCTACTGAGACTAGAGCACTTTTTTCTATGCATAGAAGCCTAAGGTAAATGTTTAGGGAAATTTCAGGGCCATAATGTAGACAGCTGATGGAGAAAGGGTTTTTTTGGATCACATTTTGGACTTGGAAATGTAAGGTTTTATTCAAGAACCTCTCTAATGTTTACAAGAGGAAAACTTACGAGTGCAGTATATTGAAACAAAATGAGAAATAAAGCAGTTCAGTCTTTGAATTCAACAGACATAAAATTGGCATGGAAATACTTTGCCTATAGCTTCTCCTGGAGCTGGGGCCAGAGTTGCCATGCTGTTGTTGCTTCTACAAGGCTGAGGTGGGGCTGGAGCAGACATGTGCTCTGTGCCCCAGGCTGGAGGAGGGCTGGAGCCTTCCTGGGAGGAAGGAACAGGCAAGGAAGGCAGAGGCTGCAGGGGGGATTGGAGGTGGGAGCTGCAGCAGGAAAATGGAGGACCCAGTGGGGAGGGGACAGGTAGGGAATAGAAGATGTGGGGAGACAGGAAGCAGCTGCAGTTGCAACTGGAGACAGCTGGAGCCACAACAGCTGCCTGTCCCCCCACCACTTCATACGCCCTTATGTTAAATAAAGAAAAAACCTGTCATGGATTCAGGTAAATATGGTAGCTATACACATGCCAAAGATTTCCACCCCTGTTATAGAGTATTCTTGATGTTTTGGATATTATTCTTTGAAGTTGGCTATGGATTTGTGGTGATTTGTGGGATTCATTTGTATAACAAATGCATGCAATGAAGGGGACTGGATTCAGTAGCCCAAGGGAGGCCCTTTCCAGTCCTATGTTCCATTGTCTGTGTGTATTTTTATGCACTGTCATAACTGTCAATGGCTATGTTATTTCTTGTATATAATAGCAATAAAACTATGTTTATTTCATATAAAACAGTAAATTATGGAAATCAGTGCAAGAATTTTTCACATTTTCATTCCAGATGAATTTCTTGGGAAATGAAATATTCTGAAATATTTTGTTTAGACAAAAAGAAATAGTTAAGATCAAAGTGCTTTTTTGTCACTTTATCTTATTCAACTTTCGTTACGATGACATAGCATTGCTTCAATTAAAGATTTGGATAATTTCCCTTGGAAAATTGTAATAAAATGGATATGGTCTCTGAAATGCTTGGGCTATCAAATTAACACTCTTTGATAAAAAAAACTCTTTCATTACATTTGAAGTACTTTGATCAGTTCTAATGATATGTGTATGGAAACCAAACTTCTTGCCTACCAGGCTGTTGTCATCTCTCTTGTATGGGTATGAAACTTAGGCGACAGAAGGGAAACACCCAAAAGCTTTGGAACATTACCATTAGTGATGTATTCAGAAAATCCTGCATATCAATTGGAAGGGCAAAAGAAGAAACCCCAGCTTTCTGGCTCAAGCCACTAATGTAACTAGGGATGGGCAAGCAGGGCACCATCTCTGGGCACCGACTTAGGAGGAAGGCAAAAAACATTCTCTGGCAATACAAGTAGCTCCATGGTGTTGCTCTTGCAGCAGCAGCCAGTGCGCTGACACTGAGGTGCTGCCACTTTACGAGCAAGTGCCAGGGTGGGCAGAGCATGAGGCAGCAGCAGCAGTGCATCCGGGGACTGTTTTGTAGTTCCCAGCTTGCATACGACTCCTGTGCACCCCCTTCTTTTCACCCCTACTATTGGAACCTGAGTGCACCCCCCACTCCATCTCAGAACTATGTGACCACCCAGGCTTTAGGACCTCCCTCTCCCTTGCTGCTCTCCTGCAAGATTTTCCCAGGGTGCAAACTCTCACTGTTACTCCATCAAATGCTACCAGCACTGAAACCATGTGTAGTGGGAATGCTGGTAGCAGCCTGGCTTGCTGGCTCGAAAGGGCTTTGAGCCACTGGTGAGACTTTCCCACCAATAAGGAGGTGATGGAGAGAAGCTGCCCTGCCCCTGCCCGAAGTGGGGGCAAGGCAAAGAGCCCTGGACCTGATTGAGAACTGCACCTTGCAAGTCCGGCAGACTTTGGGGGCAAAGCCTCTTGACAGAATAAAAGGACAGCATGCTCGACACACAGAGCAGATGCGACAAGGGACTCAAGAAGAGTGGGGCCCAGAAGAGCTGGGGAGAGCTGCCCAGCAGGTGATCACCCAGAAGCACCCCTGAAGATACCACCTGGGATGGAAGTGGTGGGATGCTCCAGGAGTGCATGACTTGGTGCACAGAGCCTCAGCCCTGGGAGCAGTTCAAGACCACTTGGGCCACCTTGCAGTGCATGACCTGGTGCATGGAGCCTCAGCCCCAGGAGCAGTTTGAGACTGCTTGGGCCGCATTGTGGTGTGCAATCTGGTGCACAGAGCCTCAGCGCTAGCAACCATTTAAGGGGTTCAGACTTGTGATCCCAGCATGAGGCCAGGTAGCTGAAGCTGGTAGCATGGCTAGGCAGAGCTAAAAGAGCCCCCTCTCCCCACTTCATGCTCAGAGAGGAAAGTCCCAGGTGCAAGGCCAGGTAGGTGGAGCCAGGAGCACAGCCCAGAGCAGCTGAAAGAGGCCTCAGTGCCCAGAGCAGGGCACAGGGCCACAGGGAAACCCTGGCACAAGGCTGGGAAGTAGAGGAGGTGGTGTGACTTGGCCTGGGTGCCCAGGTGGGGATCCCACTGGAGAGCCAGTGAGTAAAGGTCCTAGCCCCAGCAGTGGCCCAGGAGGGTGGGCACTGCGCCCCTATTGTTGCTATCAAGAGTTTTGCTAGGGCCCATGATCTCTGAGGGAAGGGGACCCTAACTTTCAGTGTGTCTATGTTTCCCGAATAGGGTGGGTGTGTACCTAAGATTTTGGAGGTTGCTTTTTATATTTTGTATACTATTTCTAACCAAATTATTTATTATTATGTCTTACTATATTTTAGTTGCTACTTATCATGTGTGTAAACTTATCCTTCCACTGCCATATTCTGTTTATTGTCCTATTGGGTTCCTGGTTATTCACCTGCTGTGTTGACTTACCTGTGCTTACTTATTTCAGGATCTATCACTCCTCTGTGCCTGGGGTGACTAGGGGACTAGATGACTTAATTGTTGCTTATAGGGTTCCCCTATCAGGTGTTGGTGCTGGGTGTGACACCCCAGTGGAGGGTCAGTTCCCAGACCATCAATTATTTTGGAGTATTGTTTATTGTCTATCCTTTGTAAATATGTATCCTCATATGTCAGGTATATTTTTATATTTATATTATGAATTTATAAACTGTATACAGTTAAGTAACATTTGCCTGGCCTCTATAGAGGATAAAGGGATCTGAAACTAAGTGGCAGCCTTGCTCTCATGACCCTCTCATCCACCTATCCCATCCACTCTTGCTCTCATCCACCTATCCCATCCAGTTGAGGATGGGAGACACTCTTGGGTGCACCTAGGCTACACATGTTTATATGGCTCCAGCTGCATTGGGCAGGACATGTCATAAGGATGCCTGAGAACTGGCTACCAAAACTCACTATTGGTCTCCACTCTAGAAGTGATTCTAGGACATCTTCAAGGCCAATCTGAAGAAATTCAATATTGATACCAATGCCTGGGGGACTCAAGCACTGAATTGTCCCCAATGGCATTGTTATGTATGACATGCCATTGATTTTTTTTAGCAAACTCGCCTCACTATGGACACAAATAGATGAGAGGGACAAAGCGAAATATCTGACCCAAAATCACCAGCATATACTCCTTCCTCCTGGAACTATTTGTAACAGGCCACTAGAAGATCTCGGATTGGCTGCCTCAGTCATCTATGGACTCACTGATGACTTCCCTACTTACTGGAAGAAGACTGTCATCCTTCTATCGAGGGACTGTTGACAGTGATGTGTATTTCCTTTATCTGACAGCATCTGGTAAAGTGAGCTCAGGCTCACGGAAGCATATGCAGCTCTGATTTCGTCAGTCTACAATGTGACTATCTAACCTGCCTTCTATGTACCTGTATGCCACAAATAAATAATATCTACCATAAAAAAGAATAATTGAGAAGCTGGCCAAATAAGCAAAGTTGGCCAAATAAGCAAAGAAAAATGAAGAAAATAGGTTATAAAATATAAGATACCAGTTAAGCAAGAAGTATGAGGTATCCTTTAAGAATATCAGTGAAAAGCTAGTAATAAAAATAGTAGATAATAGTATGTCTGGCAACCTCAGATATTTCTTTCTTCCTATTAGTAAAAGACAGTAGAGTAGAAGCTATCACCAGAATGGATGCAGTTTAACAAAATATAAGATTGGATGCTATTTGAAATGTTGAAAGCATTTATATAGACACCAGACAGTTATGCACTTAGTACTTTAAAAAGTAGATTGTTCTGACTTCAGCTTTGATACAAGATAAGGTAACATTAAAAAACTTACCATTTGCTAAAGGGCAGCCAGTATAGATGCATGAAGAGAAAATCATGGATGACAAATACCCTTGGAGCATATTGCTAAACTGTAGGAAAAGTTGAAATAGCTGACGTCATTTATCTGATTTTCATGAAGGTTATGACATTGGCACATACGGAAGACTGTTCTGCAAAGTCAATTAGCATGGTCTATTGAACATAAGTACCAAAGGATCAAAAAATAGGTTTGAGAACCTGTAACATAGGATCAGTAAATGATCAGGTTAAAGATGGAAATTAGTAGATGAAATTATATTTAATGTTTTTTCCACATGAACTTGCAGGAGTTCTGATTTCAAATTACTTCAATATATAAATTCAAGCTAATTTCAGTCAGTTGGGCATTTAGGGAACAAGTGACTTACGTGATTGTCTGAAAGAACGAAATGTAGAACAGAGAGCCTAGAGATCAAAAATATTCATGACTCTATAGCCAGAATGAAGCAAGAAGCAATGTTGATAACTGAGATGACACATTTTCTTTTTAGCCTCATATTCTGGTGGCAGTATGCATTAAAAACAACATGTTTGCAGCACAAAATGGTATGGCAAGTAATAGAATGTTATTTATATATATTTATACAAAAATAACATTCAATTATATGTGTGTGTGTGTGTGTGTGTGTGTGTGTATACACACACATGCACACGCTAGTAGGACTGATGTTTTAAATCTAAGTATGAGATGAAACATGCAAAGCAGGAAATGGTAGAGTAGTCTAATTTCAATTCTAGACAAAATTCTGTGAACCTAAGAAAGAAAAACACATTCTTGTTTAGTAAGGGTGACAGATTAGCTGCCAGCTTTTTAAAGCAGTAGGAGAAAGTAGGTGGAACTGATCATTGTAGGCAAGAGGTTGGCAATCTATAGCCCATGGATTAAAACCAATGGCTCTGTGGAGCTCATGGGGTGTCAGCAGCATTTTTAGCAGTGGTAAATTTTCCCTGCACCACAGCCAGGCAGTACAGATAAGTGATTGCAGCAGCCGCAGTGATGGCAGGTGCCAGGGTGGAAGCATTAGCCCACCTCAGACCCCAGTTGGTTTGTTTCTGCCCACCACTGAAAAACATCCCCAACTACCCTGAGAGGACATGCCTACACAAGATGCTACAGTGCAGTAGCTACTGAGCATGTATTTAGTGCTTGTATCAGCAAGTACTAGATAAATGCTTAGTAGCCAGAATTACTGCAGTAGTGGTGGCAAATGTCTTTTAAGTGACACTACTGCACAGCAGCCTAATACTGCGCAATAGCATATTAGCGTGGTCCGGGCTGTGATGTGCTACTGCACAGTATTTTTCGGCTACTGTGCAGTCAGTATTTCATGTAGATGTTCCTGTAGACTATCAAACCACAGCCTTCTATAAAGTGGGTACAGATGGTACAGATCTTGTTCTCCCACTTTTAATTAGAAATAGTGCCTAAACTGCCTGGGGATCTTTTAAATTATATTTCTGTCATAGCTGGTACACTACTCATCACTAGTGCTGTTTTAGCAGTTGGGGAAATCACACCTTTCTGATATCATCTACCTTTTTTAAGCTAGATGGAAGTGCCCTTATGTCCTTGATTTCCCTGCAGAATCAATGTAGAAGCTGAGTAGTCTGTGTACTGAACTGGGGTGGTGCCTTTGTGTAGATTGTCCGTTTCTCCATTTGGTGATTATGCAAGTGTAGTCCACTCCAACAGACAGAAGTAGCTCTAGGGGGTTGCAGATGCTCTGTGATGTAATAAAAAGGATTTACTTTTCTTACCCTACTTGTGAATTTATTGCAGTTCACTCCAGATGAGAGCTAGGGGGATCCATTTTCCTTGACTATAGCATAATGTTGCTGTGAGCTGTTTGAGAGTCCAGTTGCTGAGTCCAGACAAAGGTCAATAGTTTTCGCTAATTAGTACTGCATTAACATTTCTTGCAATGAATATGGTCCTGAAACACTAAATGCAATTTGACTAACACCAGGCTGGTGGCCATAGATGACACCAATATGAACAATATCATTGAAATAGTAAATCTGGAAATAACCATTTATAGGATCAAGCCTTTCTTGTATAAGTTGCTTGAGGGTAGGTCCCCTCTGTGTTTTGTTCAATGCTAAGAATCTTACCAGGGTAATATTTTCAAAATCTTCTGAGTGATTTAGTTGCCTAAGTCCAAATGACTTTCAGTAAAATATCTCTGTTCAGGCACAGATCCTCGTTGAGTGATAAGGGTACCTAACTCCTTTTGAAATTAATTGAAGTTAGGTGCCTAAATACCTTCAAAGATTTGGGCCTAAGACCAAGTTGCTTTGAAAAAAGTTGAGGCTAAAGCTAAACCTTGAGTTCCTTTCTCCAATTTTTACTCAATCCTCTAAAGTACTATTTTACCTCAATAGGAGTTTGCCTGAGTAGAAAGAAAGAGCTTCAGAATATGACCCTCTGATCCTTTTTTTTCTTTAAAAGTTCCAGTGAAATCTCCTCATTAGTAACACTGTGGAGAGATGTTGCTGTATCTCTATTGTTAAATTTGTAGGCGGGGCCTGAAAAGTTCCTTTCATTTACTTATTCATTTAAAAAAGAGAAGACAGTACAGGCTTGAATCCCTCAGGTGAATAATAGGTACCATATATTTGATCTTCCCCTCACCCCCAATTCTTGTAATAAAACAAATAAAACCAGTGTTCAGAGTTAGTCATAGAAAAGATGTAGCAGCAAATTGAGCATTAATTCAGAATTGTTCACATTGTAGTTAATAGAAATAGTCCAACTGGACTCATTTCCATGGGTTAATGAAAGCAAAAAGTAAAGCTGTTCAATGAGGCATCATGGGTGACAAGGACCCTGCTGTGGTGTCATGACTGTTACTTTAGAAAACTAAAAGGTACAGCAAAGAACTATTTCATAGCAGCTCTTTTGTAGAGAACCACTCTCCTTTGTTTGACTGATTGACTCCATAGTAGCTAGTGAAAGCAAAGGAGAGCTTATTCAGATATCTTGGAATAAATGCTAGAGGGTAGTTAATTTCTTTTACAGGAACACAATAGCTGTTCAGATAGTATTATGGAAGCAGACCATAAGTGTTGTTTAGTGATATAGGCTTAGCTGCACAAAGAGTTCAGATACATGCCCAGTTGCTTAGGTCTCCATACACAGAAGTAGAATTTCAATATAGTAAATGTAGGTCTCTCTGAGCTAGCTGAGTGCTGAGCAGTGTTTCCAAAAAAATCAATTTTGGGTCCGTAAATGCCCCTTCAGCTCCACTTTAGGCACCTACATTTCTTTATGACTCTATGTTATGGTACACGTTATAAGGGTGAAGTACATATAGACAGTGATACAGGAAGATATTCTGGCTGACATTTGCTGCAAAAGTAAGGGCAGAAAGAAACACGAAGGAAAAGAAACCTTCTACAGATAATTTCAATTATCTGCTTCAAGTACTATGATCCATTAAGTACGGGTTTTGTTTTCAACCTATTACATTTCAGTGAAATGATCCTTCCCATTATGTGCTTTCAAATGTGGCAGCACTTTGTACTTTTGCACTAGCAGACACAGTAATTGGCGAAACTAATACAAAGGCAAAGTAAAATCAGAAAGAAGCCCTAAGATTAGGATATATATATGCTTAATTTCCTTTTTTAACAACAAATGTTTTAGATCTTGGTTTTCTTTTTACATGTGAGATATTTTGTATATGTTTCAATATTGGTGATTACAGAAAATAATCAGTTGCACAGTTCCAATGAAAGAAAAGAGTTCAGAGATGTTAAAATAAATGTATAACTTAGTAGGACTTTGTCAGGCTGTAACCTTGAATTTAAAGCCTTGGCCTAACAGCAGGGAAGACCGTAACCAGCACCCACTGCATGTCTGTGTTGAAGAGTCTGTGCCAATATAGCCTTTTCTCAAAATTGGAGAAGTGCACCTTCAATCAAACCTCCATGGAGTTTCTTTGTTTAATTTTGTTACTGGAGGGCTTAAAAATGACCTCAGAAAGTTTAGGCAGACAAGGTTCCTTGGGTAAATCTGATATATTTTATTAGATAGGCTGTCTGAGAATGGAAAGTGCCCTAGAACATCAAGAAACTCCAAAGCTTTCTGGGATTCACCAATTTTTATTGGCAGTTCATCACAAATTTTGCCCAGGTGGTATTCCCTCTGACTCTGCTGCTACATAAAAATGTTCAGTTTTAGTGGTCTGTAGAAGTCCAATGAGACTGAGTTTTTAAGCCACTTGGATCCAGCTTTATTGTTTGTGGTGGAAACAGAACTGCAATAGGTGCAGTGTTCTTACATCAGAGGCCAGAACAGGCCCCGCACCTCTTTGCTTTCTTCTCCCAGTAGAACAAAACTATAGGAACCTGGACTGTGAACTTTTTAGATAGAGGCAGCATGCTTTTAAATGGGCATATTACAGGGCACAGATTCTCACCAACCAAAAGATATGGAGTATTTCTGAAGGGTTAAAGAGTTGAACCAGAGGCAACTTCAGCAAACACCCAAATAAAGTGGATAACTGGAATAGAATCAAAAGTAATACAGAAAATATAATATGCCTTCATACAGATTTCACTTATTTGAAATGTTTCATTCACATTTGAAGATGAACATAAACAATATAGCACCTACAGAAGTGATATAGGCATGAAGACCAAAAGCAAATGAGACAGATATTTCTGTGGGTAAAAAGAGGTTACTTTTAAGTCAGTTCTGATTGATCTGAGTCAAAACCTTTATGCAAACAGCTTGTCCCTGGAATGAATGATGTCCCATGATTTTCCCAGGAAAAAAAGTGGTTTTGGATACTTCAGAGGTATTTATAGTGAGACAATGGGTTTGTACTTCTGCAGGATCCCAAGATAAAAGACTTTGTCCCAGGAGAAATCCAATGTCTGTTTTAATGTTATATGAAGAAAAAGTGGAAAAATTGAAATATATAGCTTATGGAGAGGATGAATAGTTAGGGCATGCTATGAATGATAGAGAAGCTATATTTGATTTTACTTACCCTGTGTCATGATATAAGAACAGTGAGTTTTTATTTAAAGGCAACAGATATAAAAATTATTAAAAAGAAATATTCTTTTAATGAAATGCAGCATCAACTTTTTAAAATTCCTTGCTACCAACTATCATGCCAGCCAAGAAAATTATCAGATAGAAAAGAGATTTTCATATGAATAATGAATATAAGTACCATACTTTGGGGGGGATTCCTTTAAAAAATGGAATAGATTGGAATTCGCAGATGACACTAAATTGTGGGGAGAAGTGGGCACGCCAGAAGGGAGGAATAGGCTGCAATCAGACCTAGACAGGTTACAGGGGTGGGCGGATGAGAACAGGATGGGTTTCAACACTGACAAGTGCAAGGTGCTGCACCTGGGGAGGAAGAGCCAGCAGCATACCTACAGGCTGGGGAACTCCATTCTTGCCAGTGCAGAGGCATAAAAGGATCTTGGAATCATTATTGATGCCAAAATGAACATGGGCCGACAGTATGGGGACACAGTTAGGAAGGCCAACCGCACTTTGTCATGCATCCACAGATGCATCTTGAGCAGGTTCAAGGAGGTGATCCTCCCCCTCTATGCAACACTGGTCAGGCTGCAGTTGGAGTCCTGCGTCCAGTTCTGGGCTCTGCACATCAGGAGGGATGTGAGAGGGTCCAGAGGAAGGCCACCTGCATGATTAGGGGGCAGCAGGGCAGGCCCTACGAGGAGAGGCTAAGGGACCTGAACCTGACCTGCCACAAGAGAAGGCAGAGGGGGGATCTAGTGGCTTTTTACAAACAAATTCGGGGGGGCACCAGGGCATGG
>NW_005841901.1:896496-931052 GCF_000455745.1 Alligator sinensis | reverse complement strand
AGGATCTGGAACCAACTTCCAAGAGAAGTGGTGCTGGCTCCTACCCTGGGGGTCTTTAAGGAGGCTAGATGAACACCTTGCTGGGGCCGTTTGACCCCAGTACTCTTTCCTGCCCATGGCAGGGGATCAGACTTGATGATCTGCTCCAGTCCCTTCTGACCCTACCAACTATGAAACTATGAAACTATGGAACAATTCAGGGCATTAAGTAATGACAAACAAATATAGATTAGGAAAAAATTTCCCTTATGGACAAGTTATTCTGTTAATAACCACAGTATGATTTGTTGTACCATTCTCTAAGGCATCTCATATTCTTCCTTGTCAGAAACACAATAGACCGGTAGCCTGATCTTCTATCAGCATTCCTAATTTGCAGTGCAAAAACTAGATGTTGTATGAGCAAGTTACTTAAACAGATACCTAACTGCCAAGTTTATCTTCAAAAGAAATACAGTAAAAGCTCTGTTATCCGGCATCCCCCAGGAATGGGGGATACAGGATAATCAAATATTCCGGTTAATCAAATGTGCACCACCTGGTGCACTCCCCGGTGTCAGTGTGCTGGGGGACAGGGAGGGGGGCCCTGCTCAGTCTGCTTTGCCCTGCATAGGCTGGTTTGCCCTGTGCCGTGGGCCAAAGAAGTGGCAAAGAAAAATTCTGCTCGCAGCAACGAAACTCGGAAGTGGTACTTCTGGTTTCGCTTTTGCCGCATCCTTCAGATGCCACTTAATAGAGTTTTCTGGCTAATAAAGTGCTGGTTAACACAGCTTTTGCTGTATAATGATTATGAAAAATCCTGAGGACAAATCAGTCTCCCTTATCAATTTAGATCCATAAGATCTGACCAGGGAGGTTATTCTTTAGAGCAAATTCAATCATATGATACCTGAACTATTAGTCTCATGCCAGCATTTTCCAATCCAAGCATATGAGTTTCCCATAAAAATATTTACATTTAAAAATGTTTAAAATAATCGAGTTGTTGGGCAGGGGGCGCAGAATAGGAAGAGCACAGCTCAGGCTAGGATGAGGAGCTGAGCTTTCCCAGTCTGAGGGCTGCACTCTGAATGTGTGCAGGCTTTCACTAGATTGGGCTAACCTGTTCCCAGTCTAACTTAGTTCACCTCCTCAGGCGAACCTCCCAAAATTTCTGCACAAATTGGCATTTAGATTGATCTAACCCTAGTTAGGTCAACCTAAATGTAATGTCTGCATGTACTCTATCATTAGTGCATGGCCTAGGCATTACCCAGAAATGGCCTGCTAGGTAGCCAGAAGAGGAAGCTACCTGGACATAGAAACATGTCAAAGGGTCTGTGACTTGGTGAGAGGGCAGCTACCTAGCAAAGAAACATGTCTTGGATCCCTGCTTCCAAGCGGGGCAGAAACTTTCCCTGCACTATTTAAGCAAAAGTATATTGAAGGCAAGGTGTAGTGGGGAAACTTCAAGACAAGAGCGGGGGAAAAGTTTCAGCAATGCTTAGCCCATGACTTCGAGGTTTAAGCAGTAGACATAGATTCAAATCTATAAATAGGGGGGATGTCTTACTCCGCTGGCAAGCAACTTAACCGCTAGGCTGTTGGGCTAAAACATGAGAGGGTCTTCACCTTATTTCTGGCAGGTACAAGTGCTGGAAGATTCTGTTTTGCCACAGTGTGAATCTGTTTTATGTCAGAATGAAACAAAACAACAGTGTGTGTCAGTGCTAAAAATTAATAAATAAAAAAAAAACAGTTACAGGGTTGTATGCATAGCATTCAGCTGCATGAAACAAATAGGATTCAGCCCCCCGTATCTGTTCTGTTGCTCCTTTTTTCTATCTGTCTTTTTCATGCCCCCTCCCATGCTGGAGTGTCTTGCCAGTGTAAAGCAGCATGCAGTCATTTCAGGGAAAATGAGGCATCAACAATTATTATAAAAATATCACAAAACAGTACTTCATTCATTCACATCATTGGCAAGCTTATTTCTACTTTTTTTTCTAATTTCTAAATATTGCCTCAGTGGAACAAAATTTGATGTGGTTGTATTCCTGTGCTTTTGGAATGAACCTGCATCAATCTGCTTTTGAATGGAAGAGAGTGAACTGTTCTTATACAAAAGGAGCATCCTTTCAAAAGAATAGATGTTGGAATAACTTCAAATCAATTATTAACATTTTAAAAGCATTCTGATTTATTTCCTTTTTTTCATTTCTTCTACTTTTTAGTCCTGTTACTTTTTACTCTATCACTTTCCACATGGGCTGTGTTATATGTCCTTTATGAAACCTTGTATCCTGTCATATTAGATTGTTTTTATCACTTAATAAGAATGTATACTTCCTTTTTAGTTGCCTTCAAAGATTGCCTTGTGTTGAATATAAAACTCAGGATGCAGAAGTTGTTTTTTTTCAAGCTGATAAAGCACTTCAAGTTATTTTCACCTATGGATTGGACTTTTCCCCTTTACACATTTTTTAATGCTTTGTGTATCTTCCAACAAAAAGTTATACTTGTTTTATAAGCCAGACTGTCTTGATCATGGCTAGATTCAATCTCCAAATCAATTCACTTCAAGTTTTTGTCAGCATGTGAATAAGAATAACTCTCTAAATTGTTTTTCATTTATATTAGGGTCATCTTTTCCCTTGCAATAAGTATGCTTAAGTCTCAGAAATTAATCTCTTTGATTTCCACTTACTTTGTATTTCATTTTATATGCAAGTCTGGTAGGCTCAGCACTGTTATGGAGCAATCCAAAAGTTTCTCACAGCAGTATAAATCACATCAAGATTTTCTTTGGTTTCTGAAGGGTAATTATCAGAGCACTTTCACTGATCAGAATGTCAGGCTCACTTTACAAATTGTATTGGCTTTTTGTAACATGCAGTATGTTGGGCCCCTCTCTAGTATCTTTTTAAGTTGCAGGTACATTTTTAAATTAAATATTTTTATTTCAGTGGGAATATAAATCGTTATACTATATATAACTATGTCTTTTTAGAGTTGGACATCCTAGTTTCTTTAGCAGATTTTCCTTTTACAGTAGTTATGATTTTGTGAAAAGCAGCAGCAATATTTTCCTATTTTCCTTGAAAGTTTGGGGAAAAGAAGGATGCTAGTCATACATATCTTAGCTTTTTTTAATGAACTGATTTATTAATTTTGTTGCCAGTCACTTTCAGGATACTGTTTAATTTTTGTTACGTTAATTATCTCATATTTAGAATAGTTTTTAAAATACAGTCAAGAATTTTAGGAACACAGACATGCAAAACCAGTCCATGGGCCCAGCGCTGCACACAAGAGCCTCACCTTCTGGCCCATAAGCTTTCCACAGGTCTGGAAATTTGGCAGTGTGGGAACTGTGGCAGCATTAAATGCTACTCTTCACAGGTACTTGAAGTGTGACAATTGGTATGATTGCCTGTAGGAACTAGGGACAAATGTTTTTCTTCTGGAAGAAATACACTTTCTGTTTACAGCCTAAGGTGCAACCCAGTTTTTACCTTTTGCTTCCTTTTTGGCTAATGGGGAAATTCTTAATTCCTTGATAAAGGAAGCCAGCCACACCTCTTTTTGGGAGAGCACAATGGCAGCTGTATTGTATAAAAATTGATGCAACCACTGATGAAACCATTAGGCAATACTGGCAACTGTCTAGTTCCACATCTTCCATTTTTGCATTAAGATGTTTAAATTGGCTGTGGTAAGGGGATTCTCATCGTTCTAGAAGCCTACAGTCTGAAAGCCCATTGTTAGTCTGAGTGAAGGCCTGTATTTGGCATGGAAATAGATTATATTCTGAATCTCTTAAGGGTCCATGTAGGGCAGATAATGTATTGGCCTGTGCACTAGGGAACGTGATCGAGACACAGAATTTTCCATTCTTTAGAGACAAGTGATACATTTGAATAACACTCAAAATCTGTCTTCTAACTACTAATGTCTTTGGTTCAAATACATGAGGGGAAGGACACAAGTGGGACAATTTAAGAACAATTACAATGAGTTTCATTTCCTTAACACTCTGATACTTCAATTTTTAAAGTGAACTACAAGAATAAAAAGCTTAGTTTTCAGTAATCAGTTTTCTAATTTTCTGTTTATTACTCTGTTTACTTAATTATAGTTTGAGTACAACTTGGATTATTGTTTTATAACGCACTGATGTTTTCAAAGTTTGATTATTTTCTTTTTCCTTTAGTGCCTCTTACGACCTGAACAGATCGTCTTTTGCTCTTGAATTGAGATCTTTTTCCTGAATTGTTATTCAGCTGGCTCTTTCTTTAAAATGTTGTGTTTATCTGGCATCTCTTTTTTTTAAAGCAATCCTTTAAAAAAAAAAAAACAAGGAAAATTGTTTCTCCTCTTGTATAAAAACTTCAATTTCTCTCCCTATAAGCAAGACTGTTAAAAAAAAGCCTTTCATGTTTATCATTCTTGATTTCTGTTCCAGAGAAATCAAAAACAGTCTTGTTACTTTCTAGGCACAAACTGATATTATGTTTTTCTATACAACATGGAAAGCTGTTAGCAAGACCTGACAATACTCTGAGGTTCTGGCAGATGTACCATGCCCTTCATGCTCAGATACCTGTGAGTAGATACTTACATGTTTGCTATTCCTAGTCCCTGGAATAGTATCTTTGTTAGCCTTTGCCCCTGTTTCCTCCCCACCTCCACCCCCGCCCCCCCATACAATTCTGCATCAATTTCATTTTTCCATTCTAGGCCTAATTTGGGGTAATCTGATATGTTCAATGATTTCCTTAACAAAACCCTGTATGTTAAATCTAATATCTAGTTTATTTATCCATATTGTCAGAAGACTGTAACTCAAACTGTAAACTAGCAGCTTATGGGCTCCTGTACATGAGCAGTGAGGCTGTTCCAACATGTTGTAGTTACAGTGCGTTGGAGCAGACTCGATTAGCTGACTCCAGCAGACTCCAGCATCTCATGTATCAGAGTCCTCATGCTTAAAAATGGCGGCAAGGACACTTTAACTAAAGTTGTTTGATGAGCTTTATATAAAGTGTCCCCACCACCATTTTTAAGCACGGGGACACTGATACATAAGATGCTTCAGGCGTTTTATTTAGAGCGGCTCTTGGAGTCTCTCGAATTAAAGCACCACCCCCTCCCCACTCCCCAACCATATCTATAAATGGCATATGAAACCAAAATTTTGCTTAACTACTGCACTTGTGTTAGATAGAAGGTAAATTGTGCATAAATTGTTTCTTATGTAGCAAAGGCCCAATCCTGAATACATTCAAAACAGTAGTTGGTTTCCCCTCAGAGTTTAGAGAAAAATAACGGATAGTAATCTTAATCTTGCTAGCTTTGTAGTAGCACCATCTTCAAATAACTAGTCAACAAATGTTACATAAAAAGGGTCTAGAGTTCATAGGTCCCCTCCTGCATTCCTTGGTCCCCTGGAATGCCCACTAACTTTGATAGGTTTTGGTTTTGGGATGATCACATCATGTGGTCTTTTAACTGTGATATCATGAGATGGTAAATATTATTTCCTAAAATCATTAATTTTCAAAAAGTCTTAATCCAAGACTTCAATTTGGGTGAAGCCAAAGTGGAAACTTTTCTTTATCCTTATAAACCAATATTTTGTTAGCTACATGATTACATTTCAATATCATAAGAAAGGACGTCATTGAGCTTTACGTTGGGATCAACCGGAACTCAGAACAACTGATTTGCTTCTCTTCTCACATAAACAGTGCACATGAGGATTGATGTCCCTGACATTAATGGAGTTCCATCATTTTCAACAATGTTGTTGAAAAAATAATGAACTGGGCCCAAAGAGGTAAATCTCAGTGGATAATGGACACCAGAGTTTCTAATTCCTACTTCTCTACAAGCTTTAATAACATAATTAAGTTTCAGAGCTGATAAAATACACCTTTGAGAGAGTGCTCCTAAACCAACACTGGATCCATTCCACATCAGTGGAGCCAATGGACAATCTCTCATTGACATTAATTGGCATTGTGTCAGACCCTATAATAGCTCTCTTTGTTTCCCTTTGATATTACAGTGATCATCTGATAAATAGTCTTATTTTGGTTTTATTAACTGAACATAAATACACAGTAGTAATAGTCAAAACACCTCTTTGGGATTCAGGATAATCAAGTGTTAAATACTGTTAACTTTCTGGATTTTATTTCAGAGTCTGGATTAAAATTCAAGTGAAAGAATTAACCTATCTGCCTGTGTGCTCCACTGGGGATTTTATTATTCAGATTTATTCATTAGAAGACTTGCTATTCATGTTTGCTGTATTTGCTTTCATTAAATATTTGGCACCAAACTCCTTTCTGTTGTATTGATGACTTAAAAAAAAAACCACAAACCAAAAAAAAATACCCCAAGAAAGAGTGCTGAGAAATAAAACTGATATATCCTGATCAATATAAAATGAGGCATTCCTTTAACAGAAGGTCTTGGGATGGAAACAATAGCAGGTGAATACAGATTTTAAGGAGCTCAATAGTAAGGTAGTTTCTGGTTTCAGAGGAATCTGGTTTTGCTTCTGGAATCTTGTATTTGCTACAAATGCTTCATGGATTGTGCTTTGTAACAGAAAAATCAGTTTTGCTTTCATCAAATACTTACAAAAAGTGTATTCAGTACAGAGAGTTATAAACAGAATCTTTTACTTACCTAGCCAACAGAATAGAGAACATACTGAACACCCTGTTACAATCACATCTTAGTATAAAGAGTCCGTCAGCATGTCTTAGTATATAGATTAAAAGCATTTTGTAAAATGGTGTAAAGTAAAGTATTCTCAAATGGTTGAGAAGAGAGAAGGGTGTTTATACCCGAAAGCTTGCAAAGAAGTTACTATGCAATATGGGTGTGCATCTACATGTGCACACCCATACTATACAATAAATATGGAAGCTTACACTGACTTGAGCATAAATTTGATACCTGCATTATGCAGGTATCAAATCTATGCCGTGCAGTAAGGTGTCTACTTACTGCACAAATTTATGTTCATGCAGTAAGACATCTACACATGCGTTACTGCTCAGTAACTAACCGGGCGTAAATTTGATACCTGCATCATGCAGGTATCAAATTTATGCCCGATTAGTTACTGAGCAGTAATGCACATGTAGACGCCTTACTGCACAGTAACACTGGGACTTTAGTCCCAAGTCAGTCCTCACACAGTGTTAATGTGCTTTAACACCTGCATGTGTGGACACTGGCCTATTCCTGCTTATTGTGCAATAACTTATTGCGCAGTAAATTTAAGCCAGCATAAATGCATGTGTAGACGTGCCCCCTGTATCCAGGATGGTCCCATTAGCTAGTTCTGGGTGGGTCTTTCTCACTGTGCAGTTTTTTGTTTTTGTTTTTGTTTTTGTTTTGGAGGGGCGGGGGTTGTGGCTTTGCTTTTGTAGGCACTTAACTGGGCTGAGGTGTCTAACTCTGTTTCCATGAATTATCCTGCAAGAATCAGATGACTAGGTTGGAGACACCTAATGTACTTCTCTGGATCTCATCACTAGTATATCAGAAGAAAATTGGTGCCTAGTGGGATTCATACGTAAGTATATTAGAAGCTTAACTCCCATTGAGTTGTGGTTATCTAGAGGCTGGAGACTGCCCACATAAAAAATGTCTGAAGTAATTTCTAAAAAAAATAATAAATCTCAAAATCTGTATATAAATAATTCAGGCAATCTGTAAGCAAAAAAGGCAAAATATGTAGAACGCATTGCTCAATAGGAAAGGCTTGCATGCTGTTCCAGTGTAAATCAGAGGTTCTCCCTATACTGTGCAAATTCACTTGGATTTGAACAATTCTGAATTGGATAGGAAATAGCTTTGTGCATGAAATTCATATTTCTGTAAGTCTTTGCCTTGATGCAGTTTTACAGTTACTAGCTGATTGGTGAAATATATGACAACAGAATCAGTGTTCACAGACTTCTAATATTTTTGTCGTGACAGTGAAGGGTCAGTAATGAATTGAACAACAGTAATGACAGGCAGTGAAATGGCAGTTCAAAACCCCTACAGAATATTCATTAGTTTCAATAAGAATCTTTACCCTCACCCAAAGAGAGTTTACCCAAACAAGATAGGTGACAATGCAGTGTTTTTTAGGACAGTTACAGTTAATATTAATTGCACGTGGGTATTCCTAACAGACAGAAGGTCAAAGCATATACAAAATCATCATTAATTATTCCTTAATCTTCTAGCAAGTAATCTTGTCAGTGAGTTCTGTTCAGTGGCATGCATCTAGCAGGGGCCAGTTAAAATAAGCCCCTTTAGCTTATAAAAATGCAATCATTTTTACAGTGGAACAACAATTAATTAAAAGAAATTGGTCAAATTGATAAATATATCACTGCTTTAGAAAATGATAAAAACTAATTCTTTGACAATGATACAGACTAACGATAAAGACTAATTTTTTGACATTTCAATTGTAAAACCTGTTATCTTGCAACATTTTTCTCCCTTTTAAACTAGAGGATAGGAGATACTATGATAGTGATTATAGAGATCAAAATCTCCTAAGCAAAGAATTATCATTCTAGTCACACACAGCTATTATTTTCCAAGAAAATTCACACTTTAAGGTACAACAGTATTAAAATGCCAAAAGAGTTATGCTTACTGTGTATTGCTTTCCATCTCTGTCATTACTGGCTTTTGAACACAGATAAAAACTAGGAGGAAAAACCTAGAATCTAAATGCCTTCATACTGTATTGTTATGCAGAATAAAGTCTGAATTTTATTCTTGTAAAAGATCTTTACAATGGACTGAGGTAAAATTCCAGATCAGAGGTTATGATAGCCCTAGGCTTTTCCAAGTCTAGAGCTAGACCTCAATTTTGCTGCTTGTGCTCAAGTCTAGAGTAAATTTTCATTCTCAAAAAGCATAAACGTTTGATTTATCCTGATCATTTCCATGATTTCCCATTTGAATATATATTTCTTCTTGACTCAGGGGCCATCCATATGCTATGGACCAATTGAAGAACTTGTATTTTAGCTCAAGGTACATTTCTTTTCAATATTACATCCTTTTTTCCTCCTTTTTATTGTTTTACTGGCTATGATAAAGTTTCATAGATGTCATAGATTTTGTAAACATTAGGGCTGGAGAGGACCTCGGAAAATCATCAAGTACAGCCCCCTGCCCCGGGGCAGAAAGTCAGGTAGGGTCAAAGGATGCCAGCAAGATAGGTGTCCAAATGTTTCTTAAAAGAGTCCAAAATAGGTGCTTGCACCACCTCTGGAGGCAGTCTATTCCAGGCCTTGGGGGCTTGGACAGTAAAGAAGTTTTTCCTTATGTCCAGCCTGAAATGGTCTTGCAGGAGTTTGTGACCATTTGACCTCGTAATCCCTTAGGGTATGCCTTATATATTATAGGTAGCCACCAGGCCCCCCCTGAGCCTGTGCTTTTCCAGGCTGAAGAGTCCCATGGCTCTCAGCCTGTCATCATAGGGCCTGTTCTCCTGCCCTCTGATCATGCACATGGCTCTCCTCTGGACTCTCTCAAGTTTCTCCACATCCTTTTCAAACTGTGGAGCCCAGAACTGGATGCAGTACTCCAGCTGTGGCCTCACCAAGGCCAAGTACAGCAGTTCTTAGTAGGACATTAACTATAGCTAGTTAGTTTAAGCAGATCACTTCATATCTAAGTGTATTTTTGAAGATATTTCATGTTGTATTTGAGAAAATAACTGAATTTGAAAAGGTGTGTGTATCTGTGCTTTGTGTATGAAACTCATATTTCTGAAAGCCTTTGCCATGATGCCCTTTTACATTTATTAGCTGACTGGAGAAATATATGACAATAGAGTCAGTAGTCACAGACTTCTAATGTATTTGGCATGACAGTGAAGGGTCAGTAACAAACTGAACAACAATAATGATAGTCTGTGAAATGGCAGTTCAAAACCCCCACAGAATATTCATTAGTATAACTAAGAATCTCTATCCCCACCTAAAGAGATTTTGCTTTCAGAGACCAAATTGGTTCATAACACATGGATGCAGCTACACGTTGGGTTATGGTTACCTCTTGTCTCACCAGATGATATTTACAGGGTTTTTGGGTGGACATTGGATTTGGTCAAGATGTTTCAAGACTCACCAAGTATTATATGTTCAGCTAGCAATGTTATATTTATGTTTTGAACTGAACCTTACCAAAGATAAACAAACACAACATACCTTCAAGATGCCCATTTTGAGATCTGGGGTAATGTTTTCAAACAAATGTAAGTGATATCTGACTGTAAAGAAACTTAGGTTCCTTGGGCTGGATCTTCATAAGTACCAGACCTTTAGGCAATTTAAGTTCCATGTATATACCTGTAACAGGGAGCCAGGGACTCCCTGTTACTTTAAGGGTGAGATAGCCCAGGTGAAGGAATCTGCTCATTAGGGGCTGCAGAAGGACAGTTTGCCATGGATTAGTGGGCTATGAGGACCTATTACAGAGCTAGTGGCTCTGCAGTAGCACAATAGGACAGAGTCCGTTTGGGCAGCAGAACGCCTATTGATAGTAAGGAATTGAAATCTTTCCAGGAGCTAAGCTCTAGGATGAGAAGGGAGTTTTGTATGCAGCTAGGGTGCTTAGAGTTTTAGTTATAGCTCATGGTCTTACATTCTTTTTTATTACAGTTTATACCAGAGAACAGGATTGGGACTAACAGGGAAGGCTGGAGGTCTCAGCAGTGCCCACAGGGCACATGATTACTCTGAACCCTGCCCGGGGCCAAGCTCCAGGCCTTGAAGGGTGGCTACCAGGCAGGGTTGAGACCTGAGGTCTTAAGAGGTGAGACCAGAGCCCTATAGGGGCTCATTCTAAGCCCTTGAGTGCCAAGAACAGAGCCTTGGAGGGGTAAATTCTGAGCCCTTGAGGGGAGAGACCAGGGCCAAAGTGAATTGTTACCAGGGCAGGGGTCTGAAGCTGAGATGAACGAAATGGAGATGGGAGCCCAGAAGCCTGGTACGACACTGAGTTGAGGCAGCAGGGTCTGGTAAGAAGAAAGGGGGAACAGAGGCCAGGAAGGCTGGGGTCCCAGCAATGACATAGAGCCCTGAATGGTTACAATAATGGACTGAGGCTGAGGGCCCACTGGAATGATCAATTTGTAACACCTGTGAGGTATGGACATGGCTGTAGCCATTAAAGTAATTAGTGCATTAGAACACAGTCAGTCAGCAGAGGAGGGCCTGCTCTGGGACCCTAGGGCCGTCCCTTTTTCCTAAGTTAACAATTTTTATCAAGTTAACTAATTACATCAAGGCATGGCAGGAAAGAACAAAGAGAGGATACCCAGAGAGCCAGAATGAAGCAGGAGCTATGAAGTCATTTGGGGGCATCACAGCCACCCCTGGGGTCCAAACCTGCTACAATAGGTAACTGGATTTTTAAAGGTACTATGCAGACTGGTGTCTAACAGTCATTGATTGGATTTGGAAGTTAGGTGCCTAACATTAATAGGCAGTTTTGAAAACCCTACAAAGCACCTATCTGCATCTTTAGCTAGTTGGGCACATGTGTCTGTTACCCACTTTTGAATTTTTTTCCTTTCCCTCTGATAGAACATATATGCATCGACCATTACATAGTACCATGGAATTCCAGAGTGATAGATCTGCAAGGTTTCCAGTAATTTTCCTATTCACTACATCCAGAGCCTCTTCTCAGTTCTATTCAGTCTGTTCATATTATTTTGTCTTTTTTACATTAGCTATCCATTAAGTGCCATGTTCATTTGAATTATTCTGGTAGTTTTATTAAGCTCTTCTGGATGTCAAGATCTCCACTGGGAACCTCCATCTGATGGGTTGTGGTACTTGCATTCCATCTGGTGATTAGGAGTTACGGCATTTTCTGACTGGAGTTGATAGCTAATCAAGGTTTTGTTAGTAGTCTTGACAGTATGGAACTCATTCCCCCTGGATTATAGTTTATTTAATCTCTTCACTTTAATAAACAAACAAACATATTTTTCAGAGGCATTTTAAGTTACCATCACTGTTGTGTTGTTTTCTATTGTTTTTTTTTTTCTTTATCCATCTGTGTGTGACTTTACTGAGGTGAAGATATTTTTAATTTATAAAGAATCGTGTTATGGTTTTTACTCAGAATAATACTAACTGTAACACAGGTGACCAAAAGCAATATAATGAAAATAAATCTTTCAATATAAAGAATGGCAGGGACTGGGATAAGAGGGTGGATCACCCTTTTGGAAGTAGGGATGCAATAGGAGAGATATTCAGCAGTAGAAATACAGATGAAGGAGCAGAGGATAATCTGGGGAGGTGAAATAGGTAGACATTGGATAACATTGATACCTTTTTGGAAAGGAATGGTCAGAATATGGCCTGAAAAGGAAAAGGAAGAATAGGAAAGAGTCAAGAATAGCCCCAAAAGGTGAAGATCTGTCACTGAAGGTTGTATGCAAGGGAAAGAACCAAGGATACTTAAATTTTACAATATCAAGAAAATGGCAAAATAGAAAGAATAAAAGAGGAAGTTCTGGCGGCTTTCTACCCAGACAAAGACCATCATGAGAACAGGAGAAGACACAGTAGATTAAAAGAGTATATTGATTTTATGAATGGTGAGCACCGAGGGGGAAAAAAAATCCAGGGTAAATTAGAGTTTAAACTGGGGAGGAAAAGACAGGCAGGCAGTATGCGGGGAGGGGAGTGGGTAAAGATATGCAAACAAAGCATGTATGTTGATGGATTAGAGGTCCTCTTCCTGCTTCCATGTGCCTCTGGGAGTTGTGGTCCACAGTCACAGCTAACACTAAGGAAGCCAGCTCTATGCTCAGGAACAGTGAGTTTAACACCCTTCCCTGGCCCCAGATCCCAACTGGGGTTTTTCCTGCGGGGTGCGGGGCAGTGAGCCAGCTAGTGAGCCAGCCCTTACTGCTCCAGCTAGGGAGCAGAGGGGTGGGGCCAGCCCTGCTCTCTGGAGCAGACAGCCCAGCCCAGCCCAGGTCTGAAAAGCATGCTGAGATGCTGGGAGACGCTGATTTAACTTGAACTAGGAAGAGGTCTGGGACAGAAGTTTCATGAATCAGTTTGACCTCAATCAGTTAAGCCTGATTACTACATTCAACCAGGTTTATCTTAAACCAATTTCAGCCATTCTGAAACTGGTTTATATGCACTGAACTTCTTCTCTGGTACAGGTTTAAACCAGTTTCTCATCACTTAAACTGGTTTATGTGTAACTTCTGTTCCTAGCCTCTGTGTCAAAAAATCCCACCATGCTGCAAATTAGCAGTGTGGTGAATGTCTGCATGTGTGGTGTCTGAGGTTTGTGGTGCTGCAGACAGGTTCTGTGGCACTGCAAACCATATTCACCACACATGCAGGCATTCACCACACTAATTTGAAGCACAGTGGGGGTTTTTTTACCCTGGGAGATTCCGGTGTCAAAAGAACCCATGGCAGAAAAAAGCAGGGTTGTACATGTGGCAGTAGCAGGCACTGCCCCAAACCAGAGCCTGGCATCTGAAGCCACAGTCTGGCTGCTGGCCAGGCTCTGCATGCCTGGATCACCACTGCTGAGCCCCTGGGAAGCCCCCAGCTTCCCAGGTAAGGCTGTTGGGTCTAGCCCAGGTGCTGACCTCAACCTCCCCTACCCCACCCAGGTCAAATTGCCCTGTGCCAGAGCACACGTGCAAGGGCATTCTCCAGGGACAAATACCAGCAGCACAACTATATGCTGCTGCTATTTGTCCTTGGGGAAATGCTTGTAAGTGCTTATCTGGACATGCCCTGAGAGTGCATAGAAAGAAGAGAGAAGTAAATGAGAGTTTAAGCTATAGAGGGAAAAAGGGAGAGAGGGAAGGAGCAAAGGGAGTGAAAAGTGAATGGGCAGATGAAGATGAAGGAGTGCAGGGAGGGAAATATGTGGGCATGACAAGCTGAAAGAATAAACTGAAAATAAGAGTAATGAATGGCAAATTAAGAGCACCAGATTATTGATTCAATAAATTAATCAATGTACCAGTAAACTGATGTGGTAGCAAATCTAGTAGGCAGTACAGTAATCAGTGAGCATACAAATAAAAATACTGGCAGCAGATCAATACAGTAAAGGAGCCAGATTCATCCTTTATCATAATTCCAATGAAGTCAGGAGAGTTGTGCATTGGATAAAATCTGCCCCAGGAGGTCAAGTGAGTAGTACAGTGTCACAAGAATAAGCAATATGGTGGA
Organism: Alligator sinensis; assembly: GCF_000455745.1. Lineage (NCBI taxonomy): Eukaryota > Metazoa > Chordata > Crocodylia > Alligatoridae > Alligator > Alligator sinensis. The sequence continues at coordinate 916,803 of NW_005841901.1, read as the reverse complement.
TAATTGATATGACAGTTAATAAATGGAGCTTTTATGGAAATAAAGATGATCCCTAGATGATGAAATTATCAATATGGCAGCAAATCAACAGCAACAGATGACTGCAGCAAATCATTAGAGGTTATTTTAAAATGAAATATAAGGAAATTATATTCAATTCAAATTCTATTAGCTACAAACGATCAAAACAAGTTGAGACAGAAAATGAGCACAGATGTTAAAAATAAATTTAATGGCAGGGGAATTAAAACAAAGTGGTACATCTGGAGCCTAGTTACAGTAGGCAGCACAGTGGGGTACTGGAAGTCTGAAAAGTTCAAAGCAAAAGAGAGGTTTGAAGAAGAGTATGCAGTTGTCTCCAGGGCAGTGGGCTATCCCTTTAAAGTGCCCAGATGTCTGGCTGAGAGCAGCCAGGCTGGAAAAAAGCCCCTGAAGATGCTGAGGTCAGAAAAAGAGGGCTGAGTGACTTCGAGATTCTGGTGACTTGCTGGCAGTGGTTGGAATTAGAATTCTTTCAGAACTGGGGATTCTCTATTTCTTGTAGAAATATTTCCAGCATGACTAATAATGTGGGTAATGGCTATTGATTCTTTTGTAGTATATTCTGAATCTGAAATACAGCCACCCAGTTATTGTGCACAGCGGTACCATTGGCAGGTTCAAGATGATTTCCTACACAATGTTGAAAACATGCCTGTTCCCTACCTCCCTTTTTATGGGGAAAATCTATGAATACTGCAACTTTAACAATATGCTGTTCCCACTGAACGATTTTAATATGAATATTTTTATGTTGTTGTATTTCTAGCTCCTGAGCAGGCCTTCAATGAAAATATATGGTTGTGTTCTACTTTTCAGTTGTTTTTAAAGGGCCAGGCACTGGCTGTTAAATCCTAGCCTGTGCTAGAGTGGTACAATGGGGCTACCACAGTTCTGAGAGTAATTCTAGCAGCCTCATAACCCTTTCTAAAGGTGAAAAATTATCACCTTTACAGAGGGGTTGTAGGCTAAAAATGAGTTTAGGCCATTGGCATCCCTTTAGTTACCCAGTGCATCTTTCTTGCCTAATATGTGTCTGGCTTAGTGCCATGAACCCTTACCAGGATAGATGGGTAACTCTTCAATGACTGGTAAATTCAGTGAAAAATATGATTTTAGTCATTCTGAAGTATTCAGCACATTGGAACCATAATTCCCAAACAGTTAACATTTTTAAAATGTTGAGGGACCAGATCCACAAATATTGTCAGACAAGGAAGCACCTCCCTTTTCATCCAGTAGCTTAGTAATTTGAGCCTTCACTCATGACATGGGAACTCCATTTTCAGTTCCCTCCTCTGCCTGAAAGAGATTCAATCTGATATATCCAAGATCTTGGCAGAGTGCTCTGTAGACAAACTACCGGGTCTTCTGGGCTGGGACAAGTTCTGGCAATTTCTTATGACTTGGTTCCACTCATTGTAAGTACCTAATCATTCTTGGTAGCCAGGTGTCCCATATCTCAAAGGGGCAGGGACTGGCCCAAGTAACAAGTTTGCTCTTTATCTCAGTGACGTTACTATATTTTCTAATATACCGGGCATACTTTTTATTCCTCTTTCCAGGCTTCTGGAAATTGAGGCACACAGTATAACTGAGGAAATACAATAACACCAGTTTCTGGATATAAGCTTCTGTGGGCAAAAGTGAAAGTAAATACGCAGATAATTCACAGGGCACAAAATAATGAGCAGACTCATCTCCTGTATTGGCAATACTTAATTATTTACTACAAGGAAAATCTTTTTTTCTTCATTCTATCTTTCAAAAAACAAGGTACATATCTTATTCTGGAGCATGTTCTATGTGAGAGAAATGGTAAATATTTACAGTAAGTAGAACAGTATTAAAAGGAAAATGCCCCATCTCAGAAGACCTTATAGCTTTATGGCTAGAATATTCACTAGAGAGGTCCTATTTACCTGGATGAAACCTAGAAAATGACTTCATAACTTCAGAGTATGAGCCTTACTAATTTCCATTAAGGGAAAAAGGATGATGACCATTGTGGTCATTTATTTGGTAATGTGTTAAATGAGAACAAAGACATAATATGAGCACTATATTTGCAATCTTCCAATCATCCAGAGGAAATTTTTCTTCCATGTTTTCCTTGAAACTTGTTCAGTTTCCCCAGCAAATCAGGTCCATTATTTGCCTCCTCCTCCAGGTTTATAATCATAGATATACACTCATTAATTACATGAATTTATCTGCAATTTGATTGGGTATGTGTTAACAAAAGGAGTTAAGCATAAAGACCTCCTTCGTAGCTAAGTGAACAATTTATTATAAACACTTCACTGTTTAACTAGAATGGCCTTTTAGATGTTATCAGTTAATTTTTTACTTTTGACAGTGAGTGCTATGCCTTATAATAATCATTTTCAAATACCAAGTTTGTGTTATTATGGTCCAACACTTAAGTTAGTGCTTTCTTGTTTACATCAGGAAAAAATACAAAGTATCTGGCCTTGCAAGCCTGTTCTTGTACAGGTTTACCCATAGTTTGTTCTAACCTTTATATAATGGAGGAAGTATACAAGATGAAGGTACTTATGCCAAGGACTCTAATGTGTTCCTTATATCACGTGACACAGGGAGTGGAGGGTAAATCCAGGACCATGTGGGTATGTGGTGCAGCAGTGTGTGTGGGATGCCTACACTGGCAAGCAGTGAAGCAGTGGGGACATCCATGTGGCCTGTAGGCCTGTGGCTCACCCTAATGCTGTCTACACAATGTATGACCTTCACTGGTGGAGTTGGATCTCCTTCTTTTAAGTGATTAGGTCCATTCCTCCCCCAACTACTTACTATAAGAATTAATAAGCATTTTTTTGTAAGAAACTCCTATCAAGTTAATCTATGGATCTCACAGGTATGTCTCAAGGACTTACAATATCCCATATGGCGACTGCTATGCCAGACCATGCTAAGCTGCTCTCCATTTGTGCCTTCTACTGTGGATCCCAGCCACTGTTTTTTATCAATGCCTCCTTTTGATGCTCTGATCCTTCAGGCAGTCTATTGCCTCAGCAAACAAATTATACATAGCTGCTTTCCCCACCCCCACAATCATCTGAAACACTAAAAACCTTCTACACGCCCTCCAATCCAAATGTACCATTTAGAAACAGGCATATGAAATGCTTAACATAATTAATCCATAGCAAGAAGCACCACATAGAAAACATTAGGGTAGAGAAGCGGCTTGCAAGTGTGAAGAAGCAACCTTTTGCTCAAATAGAAAACAAACTCCCAGCAAAAGCATATCAAAAGAACAGATCTTACATTGGCATAATGGCACACTGTATTTCACAGACAGCAAAGAGACAAACCAAATATTTCTCTGGCTCCCTGAATGCATCTACACCTGAAGGCACCTTTTGATTTCAGATCTCTAGAAAACAAGTAAATACACAGCCAATTGATTTTGATATAAAGGAAAAAGAAACAAAGAGTATAGAAAACCATAACTAAGAGAACCTGAGAATTGCTACAGCATAACTTGAGAAGTGTTGGTCTTCTCAGCATGATGTAGCTTATTGATTAATTGTTTTTATTTCTGGAATACTCCAATCTGTTTAGGATATGTTCTGAACTTGGATATGTTCATTGGGTTCTACTGAAACCGGCTCAGATATCCTGACTTTGCTCCTCCTAAAGCCAGCAGTAAAATTCCCATTGTGGTGAGTGATTTTGAAAATCTTACCAGATAGGACTACATTGAACTACCCAAACTAAGACACAGAAAGTTAGAAACTTTGTTTTTTTTTCATTGAATTCTCATAGAAAATTATATTTGTTTTATAGGTGCTTTGAACTATTCTATAGACTTTAATATTAAAATAGAGAAACAATGTGAGTACTTGTTAAAATCCATGGTTCATTTCCATTATGTATGAATATGAAAATGTTCATAAATATCAGCAGAAGATAATTTAATGTGCTATGCTAATGGAAGGCAGAAAAAAAGCTTTCTTGAGTTTTCTTCGGAACCTTCAAAAATATTATTGTCTTTTAATGCTGAAGAAATGCTATAAAAATTCAGACTACACCTAGATGAAGTACATCTAGAAATTTCAGCTCTGCTGACATTTCTTCTTTTGGTTAATGAATAGTCATTGAATAACAAGAAAAGAAGAATAAAAACTGTAATTATTTAACTGCATGAAAAATGTTACGAGTAACCTAAAAATATCATGTGGAATTTTCCTTTTGAGGGAAAATGAATCATAGAAATCTGAAAGTAGAATCGGTCAATCTATGTTCCATCTCTAGGAGTGATGGGAATTGCAACGGAGTGAATAAAACTAACAATTAATAGACTGGGTCTAATTTTTTGGTCTAGTAGAGTCCATTTAATTGAATCTGATTATTCTGAAAATGACTGCTGTAGTGCTTGAAATTGAAATGATACAAAGAATATTTAGTAAGTCATGTAAACAAGCAAAATAGGTAGACAAGCAAAATAAAAATGGTATTCTAGAAACATGGAAAGGCATTAAAGTACCCCATAATACTATTTATTTGCATTATAGTAGCACCTGAGGATCCAACAAAGTTCAAGGCCCTGTGTTAAAGGGCTTCCAGACAGACATGGGCAGATCTAGGATTTTGAAAAGGAGGGTGCAAATGATGAGATGGATGCTTCATCACATATAAAACATTAAATATTTTTCCAGTTAAAAATAAACTAGAAACTTTATTAGTATTCTAGGCAACTAGTTATTCATATTCTAGGGACCTATATTACTCAGTTTAAGATTGATGCAGAAACAAATATTAATATTGGAATGAGTTAAAACAGTCTGCAATACTGTGAAATAGGAAGTGCATTACTAGGAGCAGCTAACAGACAGCAGAATTGCAGAAGAAAGGCTAGATTGATTGGTGGAAGATCAAGACCATTAAAAGAGAGAGAGGTCATTAATACCTGTGGAATGGAGAGTTTAGAAGGGATCTGGTAAATGTTAATAAGCCATGACTCCCTCACTGCTGCTTACACTGCCAGGCAGTTGGTTTTAAACTTTGGGTGGAGCAGGAAGCAAAGGGGAGTGCACCTGTACCACTGCATCCCCTGGATCTGCCCCTGCAGATAGATCATCTGTTTTGAAGATCTTTTGGCAACAGCAAATCATTCTGTGTGAGATGACACAGTAGGCTAGTGATCTAGCCAAGCATGGGGCTCAGGTCTTGTGAGTTTTAAGTCCTATGGCTTCTCTGTACACCACTGTGACCATTTGTTGTTTTATCCTTTCTCAGCTTCTCTCGCAAGCTGCAATTATTAATTCTTACCCAAATAGCAAGTTCTGTCAAGGGGGAGTACTGCTACTTTTGTACCTCCAAGCACCAAGGCATTGTTCAGAGTGAAGTATTTAAAGAGGTATTCAATAGGATAGGCGCCTGCATGCATATGTGGATAAACTTTAGGTTCAGATGTACTGGATGCATAAAAAAAAGAAGGATAAAACCAACACCAAAAAAGCTGTAATATCTAGTCAAGTCCTCAGATACCACTACTAGTGTAACTAGAGTGTGGTGACTGAGACAGCTGCTCTGGGTACCACTAAGATGGGGGGAAAGGAGTAAAAAACTTTTGTTGCTGCAGGTGTGCAATCGCACCAATGGCATGGCAGCAATCAGAAGGCAATCTATGTTGTAACACCTCTGGATACCACCATATCTAGACTCACAACATCAACCTCACAAACTAAAAAATGCCTTTTTCTGGCAAGGATACTCCAACAGAGAAATTCCTCTTCTCTTTGAACAAACTACACAAATACCCCACAATAACCTACTACAATACAAAAAGAAACCCTTCACACACCCCTGGTTGTTATGTGCCATCACACGCTGGAATCTATAAGAAAGAACAATGATAGCCTATAAACAAGATCAGAAATTGAGGGAAAATTTCCTAACTCCTTCACTCTTGGCCTTCAAGCAACTCTCCAAGTCTAGCCCAACTTGGCAAACTCCTAGCAAACTCCCCTCTGATCAACAGACTCCATATGGAACACAACCCCACGTTAACAGTAAATGTAAAACCTGTCAACTGGTGATATATCTCATCTGGTATGACAGATGCCCATAGTGCCCTTATGGAAACTATGTAAGTGAAACTAGTCAGAAACTATGCATCAGAATATACTCTCAGAAAAATATAAAGGACACAGACAAAAAACACCAGTAGGAGTATACTTTTCATGAAACAACCACTCTCTCTCTGACCTCACAATCTTGATGCTCAAAGGGGATTTTTACAATATCTCCAGAAGACAGGCCTGGAGTTATTTAAAATTCATAACCTTACTGGACAGTACAAAAAACAACAGACTTATTACAAGGAGTAGCTTTATGGTTTTTTACAACTTAACTCATACTGCTACTAATCTCTTTACACTTCACAGGTAATAACTAACCTCTCTCCCTTCTCTAATGGTATTAGAAAACTTCTATTTAAATGTAAAGCTTTCCTGAACTCTGGAAATAGTTTGCTCAAAGAGTCAGACATAGGACAGTATTTTCACCAATGATGCATTAGATCTGATCTAAAATCATAGATTCATAGAAAATTAGGGTTGGAAAGGACCTCAGGAGATCATGTAGTCCAACCTCATGCTCCAAGCAAGAGCAGCCCCACCGATATCATCCCAGTCAAGGCTTTGTCTAGCCAGGTCTTCAAAACTTCCAGGGATGGAGATTCTGCCACCTCCCTAGTAACCCATCCCAGTGATTCACCACTCTCCTAGTAAGAATTTTTTTCCTCATATCCAACCTAAACTTCCCTTGTTGCAACTTGAGATGATTGCTTCTTGTTCTGTCATCTGTCACCACTGAGAACAGTCTAGCTACATCCTGTTTCAAACCCCACTTCAGGTAGTTGAAGGCTTCCATTAACTCTCCTCTCAGTCTCCTCTTCTCTAGACTAAATAAGCTTAATTCCCTCAGTCTCTTCCAAGTCGTGATTCGCAGCTCGCTAACCATTTTCATTGCCCTCTGCTGGACTCTTTCCACCTTGTTCAGTTCCTTTTGGGGGTGGGGGGAGAGGCAAAACTGCATACAGTATTCCAGACGTGGCCTCACAACTGCAAAATAGAAAGTGCTTCTTTCAATCTGCTTGCAGTGCTCCTACTAATGTAGCATAGAATACTGTTAGCCTTCTTGGCAACAAGGGCACACTGTTGACTCATATCTAGCTTATTGTCCACTGTAAACCCCATGTGCTTTTCTATAGAAACGCTGCTTAGCCAATTGGTCCCAAGCCTGTAGCAGTCCATGGGATTCTTCCATCCTAAGTGCAGGACTTCACACATTTCCTTATTGAACCCGATAAGATTTATTTTGGCTCAATCTTCCAATTTGTCTAGGACCTAGGTCACTCTGAATCGTAGCCCTACCCTCCAGCTTTTCTACTACTTCCCCAAGCTTGGTGTCATCTGCAAACTTGTTGAGGGTGCACACCATTGCATCTTCCAGATGGTTAATGAAGATTTTGAATAAAACCATTCCCAGGATTGATTGATCCCTGTGGCACACCACTTGATAGCAGCTGCCAATTAGTCATCGAGTCATTGATCATTACCCATTGAGCCCAAAAATTCAGTCAGCTTTCTATCAACCTTACAGTCCATTCATCCAACCCATACTTCCTCAGCTTGCTTGCAAGAATACTGTGGGAGACTGTAACAGAAGGCTTGCTAAAGTCAAAGCATATCATGCCCACTGCTTTCCTTGCATCTGCAGAACCAGTATAATAGAAGGAAATCAGTTTGGTCAGACATGACTTGACCTTGGTGAATCCATGCTGACTGTTCCTGATTTTCTTCTCTTCCAAGTCCTTAGAAATGAATACCTTGAGCATCTGCTCCATGATTTTTCAGGGGACTAAAGTGAGACTGACTGATCTGTAATTTCCTGGGTCCTCCTTCTTCCCTTTCTTAAAGATGAGCACTATATTTTCCCTTTTTCCAGTCATCTGGGACCTCCTCTGATTACCACAAAAAATCAAAGATAATGGCCAGTGGCTCTGCAATCACATCAGCCAGCTCCCTCAGTACCCTCGGATGGAATGCATCCAAGCCCATGGACTTGTACTTGTCCAAGTTTTCTCAATAGTCCCTAACCTGTTCTTTCACCACTGAGAGATGTTCACCTTCTCCTCAAGCTATGCTGCCTAGTGCAATAGTCTGGGAGATGACCTTGTTTGTGATGACCGAGTTTAAAAAGGCATTGAGTACTTCAGCCTTTCTTTTCTTCATCTATCACAAGGTTGCCCCCTCTATTTAGTAAGGGACCCACACTTCCCCTGACCTTCCTTTTATTGCTAACAGACTTGTAGAAAACCTTCTTGTTACCACTCATGTCCCTTGCTAGCAGCAATCCTTATTGTGCTTTGGCTTTCTTGATTTCATTCGTGCATGTCTGAGCAATATTTTCATACTCCTTCCTTGTCATGTGCCCACACTTTCACTTATAAGCTTCTTTTTCTGTTTAAGCTCATTGAAGAGTTTTCTGCTAAGCCAAGCTTGTTCCCTGACATATTTGTAATTCTTCCTACCCATCTGGATGGTTTCTTCCTATGCCCTCAACAAGGTTTCTTTAAAATACAAACACCTCTCCTGGACTCCTTTCCCCTTCAAACTCACTCCCAGGGGATCCTGCCCACCAGTTCCTTGATGGAGTCAAAGTCTGGTTTTCTGAAGTCCAGGGTCCTTACTCCTTTGTCTCCTTTCTTCCTCTTCTCAGAATCCTGAACTCAGCCATCTCATGGTTGCTGATGCCTAAATTATCATCAGCTTCTACATTTCCCACCAATTAATTCCTGTTTGTGAGCAGCAGGTTAAGAAGACATGGATCCTAGTTGATCTCTTCCAACACTTGCACTAGGAAGTTGTCTCCAACGCTCCCCCAAAACTTCATGGATTGCCTGCGTACTTCTGTATTACCCTTCCAGCAGATGTCAGGGTGCCTGAAGTCCCCCATGAAAACCTGGGCCTATGATCCGGGAACTTCAGCTAGTTGTCTGAAGAAAGCCTCATCTACCTCATCCTCCTGGCCTGGTGGTCTACAGCAGACACCCATCATGACATCACCCTTGTTGCTCTCCCTTCTAACCTTAACCAGAGACTGTCAACAGACCTGTCTCCAGTGTTGTGGGTTGTAACAGTGAATCAACCAAGCAGTTATGTTTTAATTAACTATTGTGAGCTTGAAACACTTGGTATAATAGAGCTAGATGAAGAGTGGGGAAAATTAGTTTGGAACATTTGTATGAATTCTAAATTAGGGACACATGAGTGGATTTGCATTCAAATTAATATTACTGACAGCATAATAATAATAATAATAGTGAAAGTGCAACAGCAAAATATCTTGATGCATAGGAAACAGGTATGGTGAAAGAACAAAAGGATGCATAGATGAGGCTCTATAGATGCACTATAGGTAACAACAAAAATAAAGGGTGCAGACAGAAGTGACAATTTTGATCTGATCTGGCCACAGAAAGTAGTTTATAGTCATGACCAGACACAAGTGAATGGCTGCAAACAACTTAAAAATGGGTAATCAGGTGAAAATCTGACCCCTCATTGCATGAGATATCAGATAAAGACATTTAAAAATGTAGCATATTCAGTAACTTGTGTCTGCGGAACTCCCAGCCTGTCACTGCTTTCAGACTAGAAGGGGAAAAGGGAGTGGAGGGAGTTCAGTCTTGGCATTTCTCAGCTCCTCCCAGGAGGTGGGGTGGCATCACAGAGCACTAAAGTGTGACTGCTCCTTTAAGGGTATAAGCAGTTTAGCTGCAGAGCCCTCAGAGCTAAGCAGAGTTCCACAGCTTCAGGTTGCCTGAGAGGCAGGCTAATGAGGGCATTAGCTAGCATCTGCACCTGGTCAGCTGACTGGAAGGAAGCAGGGCCCTGGGTATATATAAGCCCCAGACTGGGGCTAGGAGGGTTAGTTCTCTGGCAGTAGAAAAGAGTGGAGGAGCTCTTGTAGAGAAAAGCTACTTAGAGATATCTGACTGCCTGTTCTGCTGCTGGTAGGATTAATGGGCTATAGGAGCTTGTAAGTACTTGTGGGTAGGAGGTACATTATACTGAGAGAGAAGCTTGCCTTCTTAAGAGAGATAGTGTGGACCCCATGGTTATTGTTATTGTTCTGTGGTAGCCCAGGGGCTTGTGTTTTCTGTTGTTATTTATACCAGTGGACTGAACTGAAGCTATTGGGGAGGAGGAGGCCTCATTGGGGCACACTATGGTGTAGACCCCAGTGCCAGAGAGGGCACAGACAGGGGCTGTAGGGAGCCCAGCACCAGTAGGGGCATGGAGACAGGGCTAGGGCTGCAGGGAGCCCAGCACCAGTGAAGGTACAGATAGGGCTGCAGAGAGCCTAGCACCAGTGGGGACACAGAGACAAGGGCTGCAGACAGCCCAGTGTCAGTACGTTCAGAGGCATGGGGCATGGTAAAAGGGCAGTGTTGGAGCCATGTATCTAGCCCATAAGGCTTAGGGTGTCCTCTGAGGTATCTACTTAGTGCAGGACCCAGCCAGGGGTCAGAGAAATGTGGGGTTTTGGTGGGGTCCATTAGTACCGTGACTGAGCAGAAAACTTGAGGGAAGCCTCCCTATATATTATCTAAAGATGTGGCTGGCAAGAGAAGCAGGCACTCACAGGGTGAGCGGAGCTGGCATGGTCACAGGCCCTTAAGGAAATCATGGTCACCCCCAAGAACCACACACCATGAGAGGAGGGTGTATTGGAGCCTACTCCCCACCCCACCCCAAGGTGGGGGGAGCCTCCAGGTCAACCATCCCATCCTCCAGCACCAGCTGAGAAGCCCCAAGAATGAACCCCCCTCCGCTGCCTTTCCTCCCTCCCATTCTGAAAATGGTGAGCACTGGCAGAGAGCTGTGGCCATTGCTGTGGGAACCTGCCTGCAGGTTCCCATCTGCAGGTATATTCCCTTCCTCCCTGGAATCAACAGTGAATTTCTGTTTGGTCCTAGGTAACACTGTGACTCAGAATGCTTTGCACAAATCATACTGAGTTACAACTGGAAGCTGCACTTCTGTCTGTACCCAAAAGGAAGGGAAAACCATAACAGATGACACAAGGCACGTCTTCATGAGATGCTACTGTGAGGAATGTAGCTCATCACTATGACAATATTAGCATCAGAGAGCTGTAGTGTAGCTCATTGCTAGAGTGACATAGGGTCTAAAAATAACTGTGTGCTGCTGGGATTGTACAACTGGCATGTACTGTGCAGTCATTTAGTACTTGCTTTAGCAGTATGTGTCCTCTTTAGCCTCTTCCTCACAATCCTCACTGAGAAAAAATACTGGGCTAGATGGTTTGACCCATTACTTTTTCTTATGTTGTTATATTTTAATGAAACTTCATAAGCAAAAATGTATAGCTTGGATAAAATCATCATGGGGTAGGTGCAAAAAATGATTGACAATTCCTTTTAGAGTATGATTTATCTATGGTTCATTGTCAAATTGGACAGACATTTCTAGTGGGTCTCCTAGAGGTCTGTCCTGTGTCACATGGTGTTTGATACTTTCATTAACAAATTGAAAAATGAAACGGAGGATATTATAAAATTTGCAGTTGATCTCATCTTGTTTAGAGTGGCAAGCACTTTCAGGAACTGATCTTCATAAATGGGAAAAATTATTCAAAATCATCCAGATGAAATTTTAATTGAGCAGCAGTGCAGCAGAATGATTGCTGAAGGGAGAGGGAGTAGTTGCTGCAGGGTCCCCTGTAGGGAGAGGTGGGGAGTGGGGTCTGGGGCTGCAGCAGCAGCTACTGCCAGCAGCCTGGTCTGTCTCTGGGAAGGGGATGGGGAGGCAGGCTGCCTGTATCCAGTTTCCAGTGGGCCGCCAGCCCCAGGGGAGCAAGTGGGGGATGGGGAGCTTGGGCAGCAGCCACCTGGGCCCATGCCTGCCTGGCTAGCATAGTTCCTTGGTACCAGTGCATGACTGACCCTTGATCTGAGATAGGGCAGTACATGGCCCCGGTGCAGAGCATCTTATCTCTGAAATGTGTCAAACTCTTACAAAAGACATTTGTCTCTTGCCTCTGCATAGCCAACATCTGGATGTGGGGCAGAGCCCAGCAGCCCCAGTGGGGATGCGACCTCCAGGTCTCCATCACCCAGCACTGGAGCTCTCTGCATGTGCCAGCTGTGCACACAAGACTGGACCCTCTTGCTCCAATTGCTGGTGGCGGTGGCAGAGGGGTAGGAGGCATGAGAGTAGGTACAGGAGTAGGCCTGGTGGGTGGAGGACATTACCTAGGAGACTTCCCAGGAGAAGGCATGGGACTGGGCCAAGCGAGAGCACTGGGCATGGATGGAGGCCCAGGAATGAGAGTACATTGGGCTGCTCTGGCAGCAGACAGGCCTCCAGGTCCAGGCAGTAGAGGCCACAGATGCTGACCACTGTACCCTGGACACCCTCTTGGGCCTGATGGTCATGTCCATGCCCCCCACTGCTTGACCCCTATCCATGGCCCCCCAGGGCCCCTGGGTCTCACCTGCCACCTGACAGTAGGCCCCTGCCTGGCCCTGGGAGGATCTCCACTGAAGTCCCTGGCCTGGTCCCTGCCTTAGGTCCCCCACCACTTGCCTGGGTCCAGCCTTACCACTCACCCTGAGGTCATGTGTCCAGAGACCCAGAGATGCCAGGTGCAGCATAAGGGGGTGCTGGCTCTGGACTCAGGTAGGCAGAGGGGAAGCTGCCCACCACTAAGGATGATCCTGCCATTCACCAGTCACTGCAGACCACAGACTCACTGTGGAAAGTCCTGAGGCCAGGGTGCTGGGCATCTTCCACTGGCCTCTGCCCCCTAGACTCCCCCACCCCATAGTCCTCGACTCTGGGACAGAAAAACTCAGACTTTTGTAAATAGTCACTTTGGGTAGAGGGTTTTTTACTGTTGGTAAGTGGGGAAAGTGATGGGGGGGCTGTGTGTGTTGGAGAAGGAGGGGTAAAAGGGCTCTATATGTTGAGGGGGGAGAAATGGGGTGGGGGTTGTGAGGGTAATAAACCTTTTTTATTTCAACCATGTGCATGTCTTGAGATTGGTGCTGGGGATGGGCAGCAGGTAGGGGTGTGTGGGTGGCAGGGCAAGTGGGCTACAGAGGTGAGTGCTGGAGGAAGTGGTCTACCAGGGCCTCCCACACCTGGTACTGTGGCCCCTACTGGCAGGTGTGTGCCTCACTGGGGCCTCCCTGAAGGGGACCCACCGGTGGCGCTGCCAGGCAGCTTGTACTCCTGCCACCAGGCTGCCTCCACCTGGTGTGCCTCCTCTGCCCAGGCCCTCCTGGACGTCTCTCCCTGGGTCTCACAAACATTGTGTAGCATGCATGCTGTGATGATGACTCTGGGGAAATTTATATTGGCCACCTTGAGGCAGGCCATGAGTATTCACCATTAGCCTTTGAGGCTGCCAAAGGTACACTCAACAAGGGCGTGGGTTTGCCCAAGGCACAGGTTAAAATGGGCCTGGTGGGGGTCCAGGTATCTGGTGTATTGTATCATGAGCCATGGGAGTAGTGCGTAGGCTGGTTCCCCATGAGGAGAGGTGGGATGACAAAAGAGCCCAGTTGCATGTTCTCCACTCCCAGCACAAAACACCCACTCTCTACAAGTGTGCCCAGTCCCAAATTCTGGAAAACATATGTGTTATGCACTGCCCACCCAGCCAGAGCTGACATGCATGAAAGTTCTCTGTTGCTTGATGACCATCTGGAGGACTACTGAGTAGAAGCCCCTGTGGCTATAGTAGGGCTGGCCTGTGACTGTACCCGCCTCTGTTCCACCTGGAGTTCGCGCGCCGCCTTCGCCCGGACCCGATGTTTTGGCCCAGGTTTTGCCCCGCCTGGTATAGAGCCAACGACCGGACCCCCCCTGCCACGACTTTGATGACTCTTTCAGTGGGGGGTCTTCCCTCGGGGCATCCCCCGGTGCTGGCGTGCTTCCTCGCGGGAACTCTCGGGGCTCCGTCCTCCCCTACACCCCGGCCATACGCCCCCTCAGGTCTTCCTATTCTGGCCCCCAATCCGTCCTTGCCTCGCGCTCTCTTGGTTCAGACCCGCTGGTGACTACCAGTGGTCTTCGGACCGGTCGTGCCTCTCCCCGTAAGGATGCCAGCTTACGCTCCCCTTTCTTGGGCTGCAGATGTCTGTTCTGCTCTCCCAATGGTTCTCGCCCCAGTTACCCGTGCCGTCGGCTCTATAACGTGGAGTATCGTTGGCCCCACTCTCGGCGCCGTCGTCGCCCCTCCGGCCGTCTCGGGTGGCAGGTTCCCCGCTGGCAGCTGCCCCCTTCACGAGGCTGACCTCTCCCCTCGTTGTCCCGCTCCCGGTTGCTGCACTGCGTTGCTCCCAGCTGGTTCTGCTGTGTGGCTCGCAGCCTGCTCCGCCTCTGCTCGGCGTCGTCCCGCACTCTGTCTCCACCTTTGCTCGGCGTTGCCCCGCACTCCGCAGGTGCTCCTCTGCGTTGCTCGCAGCCTGCTCTGCTGCACTGCTCGCAGCTTGCTCCACCTTTGCTCGGCGTTGCCCCGCACTCCGCAGGTGCTCCTCTGCGTTGCTCGCAGCCTGCTCTGCTGCACTGCTCGCAGCTTGCTCCACCTTTGCTCGGCGTTGCCCCGCACTCCGCAGGTGCTCCTCTGCGTTGCTCGCAGCCTGCTCTGCTGCACTGCTCGCAGCTTGCTCCACCTTTGCTCGGCGTTGCCCCGCACTCCGCAGGTGCTCCTCTGCGTTGCTCGCAGCCTGCTCTGCTGCACTGCTCGCAGCTTGCTCCACCTTTGCTCGGCGTTGCCCCGCACTCCGCAGGTGCTCCTCTGCGTTGCTCGCAGCCTGCTCTGCTGCACTGCTCGCAGCTTGCTCCACCTTTGCTCGGCGTTGCCCCGCACTCCGCAGGTGCTCCTCTGCGTTGCTCGCAGCCTGCTCTGCTGCACTGCTCGCAGCTTGCTCCACCTTTGCTCGGCGTTGCCCCGCACTCCGCAGGTGCTCCTCTGCGTTGCTCGCAGCCTGCTCTGCTGCACTGCTCGCAGCTTGCTCCACCTTTGCTCGGCGTTGCCCCGCACTCCGCAGGTGCTCCTCTGCGTTGCTCGCAGCCTGCTCTGCTGCACTGCTCGCAGCTTGCTCCACCTTTGCTCGGCGTTGCCCCGCACTCCGCAGGTGCTCCTCTGCGTTGCTCGCAGCCTGCTCTGCTGCACTGCTCGCAGCTTGCTCCACCTTTGCTCGGCGTTGCCCCGCACTCCGCAGGTGCTCCTCTGCGTTGCTCGCAGCCTGCTCTGCTGCACTGCTCGCAGCTTGCTCCACCTTTGCTCGGCGTTGCCCCGCACTCCGCAGGTGCTCCTCTGCGTTGCTCGCAGCCTGCTCTGCTGCACTGCTCGCAGCTTGCTCCACCTTTGCTCGGCGTTGCCCCGCACTCCGCAGGTGCTCCTCTGCGTTGCTCGCAGCCTGCTCTGCTGCACTGCTCGCAGCTTGCTCCACCTTTGCTCGGCGTTGCCCCGCACTCCGCAGGTGCTCCTCTGCGTTGCTCGCAGCCTGCTCTGCTGCACTGCTCGCAGCTTGCTCCACCTTTGCTCGGCGTTGCCCCGCACTCCGCAGGTGCTCCTCTGCGTTGCTCGCAGCCTGCTCTGCTGCACTGCTCGCAGCTTGCTCCACCTTTGCTCGGCGTTGCCCCGCACTCCGCAGGTGCTCCTCTGCGTTGCTCGCAGCCTGCTCTGCTGCACTGCTCGCAGCTTGCTCCACCTTTGCTCGGCGTTGCCCCGCACTCCGCAGGTGCTCCTCTGCGTTGCTCGCAGCCTGCTCTGCTGCACTGCTCGCAGCTTGCTCCACCTTTGCTCGGCGTTGCCCCGCACTCCGCAGGTGCTCCTCTGCGTTGCTCGCAGCCTGCTCTGCTGCACTGCTCGCAGCTTGCTCCACCTTTGCTCGGCGTTGCCCCGCACTCCGCAGGTGCTCCTCTGCGTTGCTCGCAGCCTGCTCTGCTGCACTGCTCGCAGCTTGCTCCACCTTTGCTCGGCGTTGCCCCGCACTCCGCAGGTGCTCCTCTGCGTTGCTCGCAGCCTGCTCTGCTGCACTGCTCGCAGCTTGCTCCACCTTTGCTCGGCGTTGCCCCGCACTCCGCAGGTGCTCCTCTGCGTTGCTCGCAGCCTGCTCTGCTGCACTGCTCGCAGCTTGCTCCACCTTTGCTCGGCGTTGCCCCGCACTCCGCAGGTGCTCCTCTGCGTTGCTCGCAGCCTGCTCTGCTGCACTGCTCGCAGCTTGCTCCACCTTTGCTCGGCGTTGCCCCGCACTCCGCAGGTGCTCCTCTGCGTTGCTCGCAGCCTGCTCTGCTGCACTGCTCGCAGCTTGCTCCACCTTTGCTCGGCGTTGCCCCGCACTCCGCAGGTGCTCCTCTGCGTTGCTCGCAGCCTGCTCTGCTGCACTGCTCGCAGCTTGCTCCACCTTTGCTCGGCGTTGCCCCGCACTCCGCAGGTGCTCCTCTGCGTTGCTCGCAGCCTGCTCTGCTGCACTGCTCGCAGCTTGCTCCACCTTTGCTCGGCGTTGCCCCGCACTCCGCAGGTGCTCCTCTGCGTTGCTCGCAGCCTGCTCTGCTGCACTGCTCGCAGCTTGCTCCACCTTTGCTCGGCGTTGCCCCGCACTCCGCAGGTGCTCCTCTGCGTTGCTCGCAGCCTGCTCTGCTGCACTGCTCGCAGCTTGCTCCACCTTTGCTCGGCGTTGCCCCGCACTCCGCAGGTGCTCCTCTGCGTTGCTCGCAGCCTGCTCTGCTGCACTGCTCGCAGCTTGCTCCACCTTTGCTCGGCGTTGCCCCGCACTCCGCAGGTGCTCCTCTGCGTTGCTCGCAGCCTGCTCTGCTGCACTGCTCGCAGCTTGCTCCACCTTTGCTCGGCGTTGCCCCGCACTCCGCAGGTGCTCCTCTGCGTTGCTCGCAGCCTGCTCTGCTGCACTGCTCGCAGCTTGCTCCACCTTTGCTCGGCGTTGCCCCGCACTCCGCAGGTGCTCCTCTGCGTTGCTCGCAGCCTGCTCTGCTGCACTGCTCGCAGCTTGCTCCACCTTTGCTCGGCGTTGCCCCGCACTCCGCAGGTGCTCCTCTGCGTTGCTCGCAGCCTGCTCTGCTGCACTGCTCGCAGCTTGCTCCACCTTTGCTCGGCGTTGCCCCGCACTCCGCAGGTGCTCCTCTGCGTTGCTCGCAGCCTGCTCTGCTGCACTGCTCGCAGCTTGCTCCACCTTTGCTCGGCGTTGCCCCGCACTCCGCAGGTGCTCCTCTGCGTTGCTCGCAGCCTGCTCTGCTGCACTGCTCGCAGCTTGCTCCACCTTTGCTCGGCGTTGCCCCGCACTCCGCAGGTGCTCCTCTGCGTTGCTCGCAGCCTGCTCTGCTGCACTGCTCGCAGCTTGCTCCACCTTTGCTCGGCGTTGCCCCGCACTCCGCAGGTGCTCCTCTGCGTTGCTCGCAGCCTGCTCTGCTGCACTGCTCGCAGCTTGCTCCACCTTTGCTCGGCGTTGCCCCGCACTCCGCAGGTGCTCCTCTGCGTTGCTCGCAGCCTGCTCTGCTGCACTGCTCGCAGCTTGCTCCACCTTTGCTCGGCGTTGCCCCGCACTCCGCAGGTGCTCCTCTGCGTTGCTCGCAGCCTGCTCTGCTGCACTGCTCGCAGCTTGCTCCACCTTTGCTCGGCGTTGCCCCGCACTCCGCAGGTGCTCCTCTGCGTTGCTCGCAGCCTGCTCTGCTGCACTGCTCGCAGCTTGCTCCACCTTTGCTCGGCGTTGCCCCGCACTCCGCAGGTGCTCCTCTGCGTTGCTCGCAGCCTGCTCTGCTGCACTGCTCGCAGCTTGCTCCACCTTTGCTCGGCGTTGCCCCGCACTCCGCAGGTGCTCCTCTGCGTTGCTCGCAGCCTGCTCTGCTGCACTGCTCGCAGCTTGCTCCACCTTTGCTCGGCGTTGCCCCGCACTCCGCAGGTGCTCCTCTGCGTTGCTCGCAGCCTGCTCTGCTGCACTGCTCGCAGCTTGCTCCACCTTTGCTCGGCGTTGCCCCGCACTCCGCAGGTGCTCCTCTGCGTTGCTCGCAGCCTGCTCTGCTGCACTGCTCGCAGCTTGCTCCACCTTTGCTCGGCGTTGCCCCGCACTCCGCAGGTGCTCCTCTGCGTTGCTCGCAGCCTGCTCTGCTGCACTGCTCGCAGCTTGCTCCACCTTTGCTCGGCGTTGCCCCGCACTCCGCAGGTGCTCCTCTGCGTTGCTCGCAGCCTGCTCTGCTGCACTGCTCGCAGCTTGCTCCACCTTTGCTCGGCGTTGCCCCGCACTCCGCAGGTGCTCCTCTGCGTTGCTCGCAGCCTGCTCTGCTGCACTGCTCGCAGCTTGCTCCACCTTTGCTCGGCGTTGCCCCGCACTCCGCAGGTGCTCCTCTGCGTTGCTCGCAGCCTGCTCTGCTGCACTGCTCGCAGCTTGCTCCACCTTTGCTCGGCGTTGCCCCGCACTCCGCAGGTGCTCCTCTGCGTTGCTCGCAGCCTGCTCTGCTGCACTGCTCGCAGCTTGCTCCACCTTTGCTCGGCGTTGCCCCGCACTCCGCAGGTGCTCCTCTGCGTTGCTCGCAGCCTGCTCTGCTGCACTGCTCGCAGCTTGCTCCACCTTTGCTCGGCGTTGCCCCGCACTCCGCAGGTGCTCCTCTGCGTTGCTCGCAGCCTGCTCTGCTGCACTGCTCGCAGCTTGCTCCACCTTTGCTCGGCGTTGCCCCGCACTCCGCAGGTGCTCCTCTGCGTTGCTCGCAGCCTGCTCTGCTGCACTGCTCGCAGCTTGCTCCACCTTTGCTCGGCGTTGCCCCGCACTCCGCAGGTGCTCCTCTGCGTTGCTCGCAGCCTGCTCTGCTGCACTGCTCGCAGCTTGCTCCACCTTTGCTCGGCGTTGCCCCGCACTCCGCAGGTGCTCCTCTGCGTTGCTCGCAGCCTGCTCTGCTGCACTGCTCGCAGCTTGCTCCACCTTTGCTCGGCGTTGCCCCGCACTCCGCAGGTGCTCCTCTGCGTTGCTCGCAGCCTGCTCTGCTGCACTGCTCGCAGCTTGCTCCACCTTTGCTCGGCGTTGCCCCGCACTCCGCAGGTGCTCCTCTGCGTTGCTCGCAGCCTGCTCTGCTGCACTGCTCGCAGCTTGCTCCACCTTTGCTCGGCGTTGCCCCGCACTCCGCAGGTGCTCCTCTGCGTTGCTCGCAGCCTGCTCTGCTGCACTGCTCGCAGCTTGCTCCACCTTTGCTCGGCGTTGCCCCGCACTCCGCAGGTGCTCCTCTGCGTTGCTCGCAGCCTGCTCTGCTGCACTGCTCGCAGCTTGCTCCACCTTTGCTCGGCGTTGCCCCGCACTCCGCAGGTGCTCCTCTGCGTTGCTCGCAGCCTGCTCTGCTGCACTGCTCGCAGCTTGCTCCACCTTTGCTCGGCGTTGCCCCGCACTCCGCAGGTGCTCCTCTGCGTTGCTCGCAGCCTGCTCTGCTGCACTGCTCGCAGCTTGCTCCACCTTTGCTCGGCGTTGCCCCGCACTCCGCAGGTGCTCCTCTGCGTTGCTCGCAGCCTGCTCTGCTGCACTGCTCGCAGCTTGCTCCACCTTTGCTCGGCGTTGCCCCGCACTCCGCAGGTGCTCCTCTGCGTTGCTCGCAGCCTGCTCTGCTGCACTGCTCGCAGCTTGCTCCACCTTTGCTCGGCGTTGCCCCGCACTCCGCAGGTGCTCCTCTGCGTTGCTCGCAGCCTGCTCTGCTGCACTGCTCGCAGCTTGCTCCACCTTTGCTCGGCGTTGCCCCGCACTCCGCAGGTGCTCCTCTGCGTTGCTCGCAGCCTGCTCTGCTGCACTGCTCGCAGCTTGCTCCACCTTTGCTCGGCGTTGCCCCGCACTCCGCAGGTGCTCCTCTGCGTTGCCCGCAGCCTGCTCTGCTGCACTGCTCGCAGCTTGCTCCACCTTTGCTCGGCGTTGCCCCGCACTCCGCAGGTGCTCCTCTGCGTTGCCCGCAGCCTGCTCTGCTGCACTGCTCGCAGCTTGCTCCACCTTTGCTCGGCGTTGCCCCGCACTCCGCAGGTGCTCCTCTGCGTTGCTCGCAGCCTGCTCTGCTGCACTGCTCGCAGCCTGCTCCACCTCTGCTCGGCGTCGCCCCGCACTCCGCAGGTGCTCCTCTGCGTTGCTCGCAGCCTGCTCTGCTGCACTGCTCGCAGCCTGCTCCACCTCCGCTCGGCGTCGCCACGCACTCCGCAGGTGCTCCGCTGCGT
>NW_005841901.1:870497-896333 GCF_000455745.1 Alligator sinensis | reverse complement strand
CGGCGCTACCGGCGCCTGGGGTTTCTTCGGCTCCTCCGGCCCTGCTGGAGGTAAGCAGACCCCTTGACCGCCGCGGGGGTCTCCCAGTGCCCCCGCTCCCCTGGGACAGTGACCACTACCTGGGGGGTCACAGCCACGGAGGATCATGTCCACCAGCATAGCCTGGAGGGTGCCACACTTCCAGGATGGCCTCCCCAGGGGTAGCCTTGCCCACCAGAAACAGGTGCCCGACATACCACAGGCTGCTGAGAATGGCGAACTTGACCAGTGTCAGGGCCAGGCAGATGTAGGCACGGAGGATCCAGAGCAACTTAGTGTCCTGGTGGTGTAGTTGGGGCCAGAGCTGGTACAGTAGGTCATCAAAGGTGCCCTGGATAATTCTGAAGGTGTTGACCCAAAGCTCGTAATCCCTGTCGTATTGTATTATGCACTGCCACCAGTCTCAGCTGCCTCAGAGGGCTCAGATATAGTGGGCCTGGAGGGACAAGAGGGCGATGATGGCCCCAGTGGTGGTGTCCTGGAGCCCCTGGTCATTGTGGCTGGCAACAGCAGCTATGCAGTGGTGAGGGCCCTGGGAAGCCGCAGGGTGGTTGTTGTCCAGGTGGTAGCTGCAGGTGGGGAAACTGGGCAGAGCAAGGTGGATGTGAGCCAGGCTCTTTTGAGGGTGGTAGACCAGCAGGATGACCATGGCAGCCATGAGGATCAGGGTGTTTCTGGGTGCCAGGGCCAGGTGCCAGGGCCAGGGGCTGGGGCAGCCATGGCTGAGAAGTGTAGCTGGGTCTGGGGCAGCAGCAGAGCTACCACATGCTGCCTGTGTCCCTGCCTTGCTGCTTCTCTCACCACAGGAAGTGTCTGCCGAGAGGTCACAGTGCAGTGCTCTGTTTTAAATATGGCTGCCAAGTGCTGGCAACTGGGTCTGGCTTCAACATGGCTGCCAAGTGCTAGCAGCCATATGGCCAGAGGCTGGAGCTCCCCCCTATGGCCACAGGGGGACATGGCAGGACTGAAGGACACTGGCACTAACTTTAGTGCCAGTTGCCTGCATGTGTAGACACCTGCCAAAAATCAGTTACTGTGCATTAGCCTAATGTGCAGTAACTTTAATCACGATTAATTGCACATGTAGATGCATCCAAAATGATGTGGAGGTTTTAAGGATCACAAACCTAATATGCTGCTTTTGTAAACAAATGGCAAATCTTATTCTGGGATATGTTGACAGCATCATATACAAGAGAAACAAAGTAATTATTTCATTCTAGTTAAAACTGGTGAAGCCTCAGCTAGAGGTAGTGTCAAGATTTGGGCACCACACTTTAAGAAATAAAAAACAGCAGAAAGTCCAGAAGAGAGCAGCAAGAATGATAAGAGACTTAGAAAACATGAACTATGATGAAAGGTCAAAGAAATTGTTTGCTTACTTAAGGAAAGAGAAGACTGAATAGACACATGACAAGAGTTTTGCAATATGTAAAAGGTTATTAGAAAGAGGAGAGTTATTAATTGTTTCCGGTGTAATGGACTGTAATGTCACAGCAGGAACTACCATTCCCAGTAGGCTGCTGGGGAAAGTGGAAGGAAGTGGAGGGGGGGCTGGGAATGCACACAAGGAAGTGTTTTGGTGGGGAGAGAGTCGCTAAGTACAGACAGTCAAAAAGCCCAAGGCTGAATCAATTAACTCTTTGCAGGTTAATTTAAATTGCAGAAATTAAACTAAGAAATATCAGGACACACATTTACTTTTGATTCAGGAAATGCAGCCACATGCCTGCAGTGGCTCAGGATAGAAGCCAGGGGACATTAGAGCATGGCTTTCTGGCACACAGCCAACCTGGGCTGTGTGTTTATTTCCTCTTCCTGCTGCCCCTGAGGTCTCTGGGATTTGCAGTCCACTATCACAACAGCAGGACTCTACAGGGTTGCTCATCACTTGCTCTTCCTGCTTCTAGGCACCTCTGGGATTTGTAGTCCACAGTTGCAGCCAGCAGTAACTTTCAGTAAGTTTAGCAGGGCAGGGCAGGTTTGAGAGTGCCCCCCTTCCCCCACTCCAGTTAAAGAAGGTTTCTTCAGCGTATTGCATGATGTTGTTAATATTCCCTGTTTGCTATCTGTCCCTGAAGGGTTTTATCATTGGGCACTGACAGACATGCAGCTCCCTGGTGTAACATATGGTGACTCACAGGAAGTGCCAAGAGTTACAGTGCTGCCCCTGAACCAATAGATTTTCACTGTTGGGTCTGGGGGATTGGGAGATCAAGGTCTAGTTTGGAGTGGCTGTGTGTCTGCAGGCTCTCTACCTTAACCCCCTCCCTCCCCTGCCACCCCAACCCCAGTGCTGTCTTCAGGATGGGAGAAGGGAGGGGAGGCTGGAATTTATCCAGCCTGTGCTGAAGGGTAGTGCAGGTAGATTGGAACCCCCTGCCACAGGGGGCCTCCAACCCACCCACCCAACCCTTCAGCACAGTCTGGGAAAACCCCAGGCTGAGTTCCCTCCCCTCCCTTCTCCCCTTTCCATTCTGAAGACAACTCCAGGGGCAGGCCTTGGCTGCATCAACCCAGTCCAACTCCCAGCAAGAGCTGACAGAAGTTAATCAAGGCACTCCACTTTGGAGTGCCTTCATCTGAACCCTAATGTAATGAGGGTTCAGATTGTTGCACAACTGGGCACTCTTAAAGTGCTCTGCAGCTGTGCACTTCTGTCAGGGCTATAGAGTGCTTCAGGGGGTAGATCATGTGACAAAACTTCAATTCTGTCAGTGCCCAGTGAATCGTTGTTGTTGTCTTTTATGTGTATTCTAAACGTATGTACCCTAATGTTTGCTCACCTGTGTTTTTCCCCAATCTCCTTAATCCACTGGCCTGTGACCATATCCCACCAGACTCCCCAGTATAAATGTGAGAATCCTCCTTTTTTACACCTCCTTAGGCAGCTTGTTCAGCTGTTTACCTATCTTTAATGTTAGACAACTTTCCCTTAGAGATGATTTAAACTACCATTGGTGCAAGTTCAACTGATAATCTTTTGTCCTTCCACTGATGTGGAGGAAGGACAAAAGGTTATCAGTTGAACTTTCACCAATGGTAGTTTAAATCAACTCTTAGGGAAAAGCTGTCTAACATTAAAGATAGGTAAACAGTTGAACAAGCTGCCTAAGGAGGTGTGAAATTCCCTTCATTGGAGGTTTTTAAGAATAGGTTAAAAAAGATATATTTGTTAGGGAAGATTCAAGTATAGGTGAACCTGCCTCATAATGAGGGGGTTGACTAGGTGATTCCTTGATGTCTCTCCCAGCCCTAGTGTCCTATGGTATTTCTACAATGAATGGTATGGATTGGCTCTTTAATATGAATACTAGAGCTGGTCAAATTAATTATTATATCTTTGTTATTATCTGTGGCTGCTTACACACTTGGACCTCCCCCACAATACAGTGCTTTACTTTCAGCTTGGCACACCACTGCACTGAGAGCAGCACATCCCCAGAAGAGGCATCATATCAGTTTGACCCAGCTTGCCCAGCATCTATGTGGGGCTGGGCACTTCAGTGGGGCTTGTTGATGCTTTTATCTAATAGCTGATTGACTCACCTATTAGATAAAAGTGCCAAAAAGCCCTACTGAAACATGCTAGCTATACTGATGCTGGGGAGCTGGGTCAAATTGATGCAATGCCTCTTTTGGTAAAGTGCTATTTTTATTTTTTTCCATGTCTGTCAGTGCCCTATATTATTATCTATAATTTAATTCCAAGAGCTGGTCAAATTAATATTCCATTAGAATGATTCTCCCACAAAAAAAATCCCTTTTTTTGCAAAACTGAGAAATGTCAATGTCTCCTTTGGCCTAATGAAGTGACCACTCTCTGGCAGCACTTCTAGAAGGATCTTGTAAATTTTATTCTCTGCCTTCGTGGAGAAAATGAAATCAAAGCTCTCAAGATGGGTTGCTGGAGGCTCAGCACCCTGACTGTCTGCTTTCTCAGCTCAAAGGCTCCTCACCTCTGACTATTAGACAGGTAGAAAGTCAGTGTGTTCAGCCCATGCTGGAGGACAGATGGTGATGCAGTAACTTTGCTTTTTGTCTCTTGGGTACCCAGGGTAGACGGCACTTGTCAGTTTTACTTTCTGATTACATGAAAAAGAAAATCACATTTGATTTTTTTGTCCTAATTTGGAATTAAAGCAGTTCTAAAAATTATTTTATTTATGGGGTTTTCACTTTCTGGCCAGACTTAAAGAACAGGTATATTCTTGTTAAAACAGGTCTAGGAACAAACATCCATAATCCTACTGAAAAGTAAAAAAATCTGGATTTAATACAGACTGTAGCTTTATGACTTGTTACAGCCTAGCAAATGCTGCTACTAATATTCCTTTACTTCACAGGTAGTAACCACACAAAATAATTTAAAAGGAGGGGAACCTAGTAAAAAAGACTGTGAAATTAAAAATAAAATAAAATAAAACAACCTAAAAAACTTAGCCTCAGTATTGAGGACAGCTATGTATATCATACTAACATTAAAAGAGGTATACACATACCTGAATAAGAGAAGGATAAAGGCAAGACATTATAGTTAAATAATGGCAAGGTTCAAGAAGTTATTCAAGTCAAAAGAAAGAAGCATACATTTTTAAAGTTAAAAATCAAGAAAAATGGGCAACTTAGGAGGGAATCTGCAGAAGAAAGAGCAAAGGAATAAAAACAACACAATTATTTAAGGATATGATAATTAGAAATCTTGAGAGAAAATAGATGCATCACCAGGATTAGGAGAGATAAAAGAAGCAATGAAGAAGGGCAAGGATATGACAAAGGAGCTGAACAACCTCTGCATTGTTTTCACAATGCAGGATGTGGGGTCATCTTTCCTTCTTTTAGCTAATAAAGGTGAGGTACAGTCAAAACTTAAGATATCAAAAGTATGAGGTGCTGAAGCAAAAATAAACTAGAGAAAAACATATTACCAGCCCCATATAGTAAATGTGTAAAATCACTCAAGAAACTATGTGATTAAATTGCTAAGAACATTTTGTATGCTGTCAATGAAATCAGTTACAATATTGGAAATAGTTTGTTTCAAGTTATATCATCCAAAATACACACACAATTCTGGGAAAAAAAATCTGTACAAATTGAAGTATATAAAATATTTCTTCTTTTTTTTTGCCATTCTAGTTATTCTGGAATATAATTCCTAGAGGTACTAAGACAATTTATTTTTCTTGTCAAAATATTTTTGTTGTTTATTTTCTTGTATATTTTTCAGATTTTTGTTCATAAAAAAATCTGGGTGTCTGTTTTTTGATAGAAATGTGAATGTTTTTAAGAATAGCAGTGTTTTTATTTTGGGGTTTTCTTCCCCCCACTAAACACTATTTTGTGTGTCAGCCATTTTTTAGTTCAAAATTTAACAGTGTTCAATTTGTTATGCTAATTATTCTACTATTTCATGGTCAAGTAAAAAAAAACCTGACATTTTCAAAGGTCTATGGAAAACAATAACTGTTTTAGCCATAGAAAGATAAAAACAAAATATTCTTCTCAGTTATTTTAATGTCATGCAAATAGAAATCATGGGTTTACACTAGACTTAGTTCAGTATATTAAGAGGAAAATTCAACTATTAGGACCTCCTCCAAAGTTCAGTGAAATTAACAGAACAACTCCAATTGAACTTAATTTGATTGAACTCAAGCTATAATGCATACAGAAAAGCCAGATTTGGGGAAAAAAAAAGACTAAACATTAAATGGTCAGATTAAACTATGCTGAAATTGGGATAGTTCTTAGTTTCATAGTGCTTAGGGTCAGAAGGGACCTAAACAGATCATTAGGTCCGACCCCCTGTCCTGGGCAGGAATGAGCGCCAGGGTCATAACACCCCAGCCAAGTATCTGTCCAGCCTCCTCTTAAAGACCCCCAAGAAAAGAGAGAGCACCACCTGCCTTGGGAGTCCATTCCAGAGCCTGGCAGCCCTAACTGTAAAGTAATGTCTCCTGATGTCCAGCCTGAACCTTCTCTCTGACAATCTGTGGCTGTTATTCCAAGTAATCCCCAGTGGTGCCTGGAGGAACAGAGCCTCACCCAGTTCCCGCTGGTCCCCCCGGGTGAGTTTGTAAATGGCCACCAGATCCCCTCTCAGCCTTCTCTTGTGGAGGCTGAATAGATTCAGGCCCTTCAGCCTCTCTTCATAGGGCCTGGCCTGCTGCCCCCTGATCATGCGAGTGGCCCTCCTCTGGAAACTCTGAATCCCTCTTGAAGTGTGGCACCCAGAATTGGATGCAGTACTCCAACTGTGGCCTGACCAAAGCCGCATAGAGGGGAAGGATCACTTCCTTGGACCTGTTTGTGATGCATCTGTAGATGCACGACAAGGTGCAGTTAGCCTTACTGACTGCTTCCTTGCATTGGCGGCTCATGTTCATCCTGGAGTCAGCAATGACTCCAAGATCCCTTTCTGCCACTGTTTTGACAACAGGGGCGTTCCACAGCCTATAGGTGTGTTGCTGGTTCTTTCTCCCTAGATGCAGCACCTTGTACTTGTCTGTGTTGAATTCCATCCTATTCTCATCTGCCCACCTCTGTAACCTATCTAGATCTAGCTGGATTCTGTCCCTCCCCTCCAGCATTCTCATCTTGCCCCACATCTTGGTGTTATCAGCAGATTTGGACAGTGTGCTTTCCACACCCACATCCAGATCGCTGATAAAGATGTTGAAAAGTACAGGCCCCAGGACTGAGCCCTGGGAGACTCCACTGCCCACATCCTTCCAGGTCGAAAACAACCCATCCACCACCACTCTCTGGGTGCAACCATCTAGCCAATTTGCCAGCCATCTGACTGTGTAGGCATCAATGCTGCAGTCACCTATTTTTTTTAAAGGGAATATGGTGGGAAACAGTGTCAAAGGCTTTCTTAAAGTCCAGAAAGACTACATCCACCTTGACGCCCTCATCCAGGGACTTTGTGACCTGATCATAAAAGGAAACCAAGTTAGTTAGGCAGGATCTGCCCTCAGTGAACCCATGTTGATTGCCCCTGAGCATTACCTTCCCTGCTGGGCCCTTGCAAATGTGTTCCTTGATGATTTTCTCAAAGGTATTCCCAAGGACTGAGGTAAGGCTGACTGGCCTATAGTTGCCAGGGTCCTCCTTTCTCCCCTTTTTGTAAATGCGGACCACATTGGCCCTTTTCCAATCCTCTGGTACCTGGCCAGAGCCCCAAAAGCACTCATACAGCCATGCCAGGGGCCCCGCTATGAAGAACATCTGGACCTACTGATTTAAACACACCCAGCACTTCCAAAAGTTCCTTAACTAGGTCATCCCTGACCCTAGGCATGGAGGTGCTTCCCTTCTGTAATCCTATTGGGGGTCCTTCTGTAATCCTAGTGGGGGAAATGTCCCAGTCCCTGTCTAGGAAAATGGAGGCAAAGAATTTGTTAAAGAGGTTAGCTTTTTCATTTACTGCAATCACCAGATTGCTAAGCCTGTCCTGTAGAGGCCCCACATTACCCAGTGCCTTCTTCTCACAATGAAACTATGTAAATGTATTTCTAATTTCATAATTTCCTATCCATAACAGTCATACTGCCATGCATTATAGAGGGTCAACACATACACCAGAACTAATCTTAGAACTTAGGTGTTTCCTTAGGTTTAAAAGTAGAAACACTTCTCCTTCAATGGTATCTCAACTGTACTCCAAAGATCAAAGAGGAAGTAACTCCTGTTAGATCCCAGCTCCATGCAATGACTAATGACTAAGGAGACAATGGATCGATGCGCACATTGCTTTCCAACATCTTTATTCAAAATGGAGACAGCTTTGGACTAGCTCCAACAAACCGGGGAGCCACCACAAACATTAGTTCTTTCCATATTTATACACCTTGGTTTATGCTCATTAACATTTACCCCACCTTTGCTCCTCCTTTGTTCCATCCTTATCCTTCCCATCTTAAGCTCCGCCTCTGTTTACTGTTTATTTCATTAGCATGGAATTACTTATGCATTTAACTTATTTACATGTCTTTTTGCTATAAGCGCATGCCTAAGACCCTGACCCCTGTTTCTCTCGGTCACTTGTGGTCTCTCACTGATTTCTTCA
Organism: Alligator sinensis; assembly: GCF_000455745.1. NCBI lineage: Eukaryota > Metazoa > Chordata > Crocodylia > Alligatoridae > Alligator > Alligator sinensis. The sequence goes on along the minus strand of NW_005841901.1, from coordinate 888,220 downwards.
CCATCTCCAAGGTCTTGCTTCTGCTTTATCTCCTAATGATAGCCAGTGGTCCACATCCTGTTCTTCTTATGCAATGAGCTATATACCTTACAACACTACTATATTGTTAAGAAAATGCTTGCCTAAACGTCTTGCAATGTTACTTTTAACATACCATTCTGCCTCGTGGTTAGCAGCTTGCTAGGCCACAGGTTATAGCCTTTTATTCAGCTGCAAATCCAATGTTCCCCAAGATCCATATACTGTCACAACTCCATGATAGGTTTCTTACTAAGCTTTCACTCAACTGATACCCTTTAGTATATATGGACACTTTTACATGTGATCTCAGGAGAGAGAAGGGAGTGATGCTTTAATTATAGCAGCTCTCTAATTGAAGCACTGTTGTGTCTCATATATCCGCATCTCTGCACTTAAAAATGGTGGTGGGAGTTCTTGAACTAAAGCTCGTTTAGTTCAAGTGCCCCCGCCACCATTTTTAAGCATGAGGACACTGATACATGAGACCCAGGAGGCTGCCTAAGTGTGGTAATTGCCATGCTCCAGTAGACTCGATTAATTGAGTCTGCTTTGATGCTCTGGAATTCCAGTGAGTGGGTAGTATGCTAGTATTTCTATATGATGCATTAACGAAGTGCAAAGGTGATGGCTTTTCATGACTATTTTGAATGGACTGAGTAGTAAATATTTCCAAAGAAATAAAGACTTTCCGTTTTCTCTAAAAATTCTATTTATCATAAGGAGTTATTGCACTGGGTTTTGCACACTATTTATTTTTTGGTTTGGTGTTTAATTTTTAAAAAATCCAGTTGGATGTAAATATGTTTGCTTTCTTCTGAAAAGAAAATCAACAAAACAAGTTGGATCAATAAAATGTGCTATTTCATACAAAGTGTTTCTTTTTGTTTATTTATTCTCATTTTATTAATTTTTCAGAGTTAAATTTACGAACATTTGATCTAAGATATTTTGCAATAAAATTGGATATGCTTCTTTGGTGTAAAGGTTGAAATAATGACTTTTCCAATCATTTTATTTTATTTTATCTGAAAGTATTTCCTGAATTTGAATTTAACCCAAATTTATGAAAAGTTTGGGTCAAGAAAACATTTTAGTTTTTGGTAAGCAAATAATTTGACTAAACAATTTCCAATAGCCTTATAACTCTACAGTTTGAGAGCAAACTGTTGATAGAAAAATCAGTTAAACTAATATGCTTGGACCCAAATAAGCAAAATGTAAACATAGCTTGTAAGATTATCATCTTAGAAAGGCGGTATGAATTTCAGGAACTACTTTTTCCAGCTCAAAAGATATAATTTATTTTAAAACAAATAGAATATAAATAACATTAAACATACTTGCTGGAAAAGTTTGCATGCATTTTTTTCCAAATAAATGGAGTGTAATAGCTATAATTCAACTAGATGCAGAATAAATTGGAGATAAGAATCAATAGACAACTCTGTGATCTCCTCACTTATTGATTTGTGAGCCATTTATCTCCTTCTGTATTCCACATCAAAAACAATTATCTGCTAATGAAAGCACAGAGATTCAGATCATAAATAGAAAATATATTAAGGAGGTTCCTAAGAACTGCCAAAAATACTTGTTACTTCTTTAAATTATTCCCAAATTAGCTTACTCAGAAAAAAAAAAATATGATTTTGTTGTGATCAAACTGTTTGGGAATTGTTTGGGTTACATGTTTTCCCTCCATTGGAAACAGTTGATTTATTAAGATGTTCCCTCTTCCCCTCTACCCTACCCAGGTAGGTATATTTTTAAATAATAGTAATAATAAAACAAACAACAAAGTTGTAAGTACTGTTTTTGTCTTGATGCAGGGATTTTTTTTAATCATGAACATTTTTACCAAATGGGAAAACATTTTGATGACCAGCTCTAATTGTAACAGAATCCTTATAGCTTACAAGCAACAACTTTTGCTACTTATTTAGGCCCTAACTGTGAGCCAGTTAAAGCACTTGAACTTAGAAATAAGAAGACACCAACTGGTTCCCTTTGTGCACCTTAATGGCAGCTTTCTATTACTCAAGTGATATTTTGGCACTTAAACACAGAAAGTGATTCTGCTTTACTTGTCATAAGGGTGGTTTAGGATATGTGTATGCATGGACTGAGCATGCACAGTAGGATATGCACTACCTAGACAGCAACCCCAAGGTGCTCTGCTGGTCCCCCGGGGTGCCTTGGGATTCCCCTCCTGCCTTTTGCCTCCCTGCTGCCCCCAGGGCGTTACTTATTGTGTTGCCTGGGTTCTCTATCCCACAGGAGCAGGCAGGGAAGGGCTAAGCTGCCTGCCTGGCAGCTGCCTTGTGCTGCTGCTGTTCTGGGCCAAAGAGCAGCAGCAGCAGTGCAGCAGCTAGGCAGGCAGGTTAACCCTTGCCTACCTGCTCCCCTGGGGCAGACAGCACAGGTAGCCACGAGTAAGTGGGGGAGGAAACATGAGAGCAGGGAACAGCTATCTGGAGACTGTGGCAGGGAGGAGCAATGGGCCCAATCCAGACCAGAATGGGAAGGGAGATGGGTGGAGTATTTACACTAAGGTGTAGCCTAGACTGGCTACAGGTTAGTATAACATGAAGTGGGTAACCCAGATAAGAAATAATCCTGCCCTGGAGTGGTATATCTTTGAGCTGCATAATGAGTGTATAAAACCCCTTTCAGATGTAAATGTGCAGACAATCCAGAGGTTAAGAGCACTAAGAACTGCCCAAAATTACCTTGTAACAAGGCCTGCACACAGAGAGTAGAAAAGGTGAGCTGGAAGGCCCAGAGAAGTGACCTTAAACAGATGCAGGGCTGGCAAGAATTATTCCCCCACCCCCAAAAGCCCATTGTTCACTAGTCAGCAATGAGGTCACCGAGAACCTGAGTAACACTTCAGTTCTGTTCAGTACAAGGTTTGCTCTTGAGAAAGGACAGCTTTATACTAACACATAATGCTTGTTGAAGTTAAAGCTCTAGTCTTTATGCTTAAGTTCTGTCTGGTCTTCATGAGGGTGCAGAGTGGGGAGATAAGCTGTGAGGAAAATCACATGCCCAAACAACAGAAATAATCACTACCCTGTTGTTCTGGGAAATGCAAAGAGTACTTCTGGGATGCATGGGGCTCTACAGAGTGCAGAATGTGCCAGGCTCATGTGGGACCACTGCTTCAACTACAGACGTACCAGCCAACAAAGGAATCAAAATGCCTCCAAGAATTCACTGTGGTGTGGTGAAGTTCTGCTCTTTTGTACGGGTTATGCCTAATTTTCACACAGTTTAAGCGCACATAGCAATTTTTCCCCTTTAACCCACAAATTATGATTTGGACATCCTGTTCTTATTATTGGGGATACATGAGCACTGTTATACTGTTAGTTATTTATAAATCTAAAAAAATGTAATCTAGGATGACAACGCATATACGCATACCAATGTGTTAAGTCATTGCATTTATTGGCGTTTATTTATACGTAGTGTCCTATTCTACTTACTAATTTCATTTGGGGAGGCAGGGGAGAAGCCTTCAGCGTAATAGTAAGTTAATTTTTCCAAGCCTCTTTTAAAGGAAGAACTTTATGAATGTGCCTCTTGGAACAATGAGATACAATTTAACCACAGTACTTTAAAAAGTAACCTTCAAAATATCAAGGTAGGACAAAAATATAGAGTGGAAAAGAACAAGATCTCAGGAAGAAGTACTGATACTCATTTCACAGCTGTTTTTTTCTTCTTCTTTAAACACATACAGATCATGGACCTATTTTTAGTTCTCATTTAAGTCATGTAGGGTATTAGCCAGTGTTACTATTCTGGAAAAAAAAATGTAAGAGGTAATTTTTTTCCTACTAATCATAATATGGCAGCAGGCATTATTATTAGTGGTGGGTTCGGGGGAAAGAATCCATTTTGCTTAATTTTCTAACAGTTCGGAATCATGGCTTTAAAACTAAGGCTTGAAATGGGTTTGCTGCTTATATCTTACTTTGGCATGTACACCATATGTCTTACTTTGGCATGTACTATACTATACACATCTCTTCAACAACAAAATCCTATGTTAACAGCAAAATGTCAAAATTTGTGTGATTTAATTGGCCTAATTTTTAAGTGATCCTGAGTAACCCCAGTTTGCATTCCATATCATTATGAGCTGTGTGCGCCCATTTTTCAGTAGGAAAAAGTCTTTAGCAAAAATATCAGAGAAGCCTTTTGGGTTGCAAGGAGAAAAGGTCTATAAAGAGGCATAACTAGATAATATACAGAAGCACCCTGGGCAGAGATGGCAAAAAAACAGGGTGGAAGGGGAATCTTATCTGACCAGTTACTCAATGTGGGATCTCAAAGACCCCAGCTGTGGCTACCGTACAGTGGGCTTCCAGCACCCTGGCTGCTGTTGCTGCCACACAGACTCCGAGGGCTGCCATTCTGGTGATACCTCTAAATCCATACTGGGGACTGGATGCCTGTGTTTCCTGCCCTAGTAACAATACTGGGTTTATATATAATCCAAAAGTAACTATATAGCTACTTCTCTTATCTCAGTATTAGTTTAAACCTACAATATTAACATTATAAATACCTTAAAATGATAAGTTATATAACCATCTTTGCACATCTAAGCTTGAATAGGAGGACCTAACATTACTGTAGTTCAAGTGCCTTGTAGTTATTTAGAGTGCAGAAGAACTTCTCATTAATACAATATATCGCATTTATTTTGGAACCAAATGTAAATGGAAATTCTACTGAAAAAATGTATACTTTTTGGAAGTATTTGTAAGGAATATACTGCAGAGACTTAATATTCCTAGAGAACAAGAATTGTCCTGCTGTTGCTTATTTAAGTATTTTTAAATATCATATTTTCATATAGTGCTTCCTGTAAGTAGGGAATAATTTGTTGTTGTGTAATATGTATAGTACTAAAATATGAATTCACTGCTAGATACAAGGTCTAAACAAATTACAGTTATTAGTGTACCGTGTTCACTGGAGAAATATATCTTATTTATACTTTGTAGATTAGGGTCTAGTGTACTCTACCTACTTATAAATACATTTTGATTGACAGAAGCTCCAATTTGCTGCTGAAATATACTGATATCTTTTTGGATATCTCCTGAAAACAATCAAGACCATAATACTTCCAGTTACATCCTGCTACAGTTAAATGAAGTAAGATGCAACAATCTACAGGTGTGCTTCTGCAACATCAGCTGCATATCTCACCTCGTTAACCCACCTCATCATTGAATCTAGTGCTGTGCCTGCAACAAGCCAATAAAACAACATTGATGGAAGTTAACAGAGCTCACCACATGCAGAAGAGATTGTGGGTCATATTCCACCCTCAGTCTCCTTTGTATTAATTAAAAGTAACTCCACTGCAGTTCATGGAGTTAATATACATTTACAAAAGTTTATCTGATAGCAGCAATTAACTCCACCTCCCCGCCACTGCTCACACTGGCTCTGCTCCTGGCTTGGCTCTGAGAGCACAGACAGCCAGTCTGAGCTGAGGGCAGGGGGGATGAGTGGGCCACCACTTACACCAGTTCTGCTCTCAGAGAGCGTTAAAAATTTCCTGCTAATATAGGATTTTTTGGTTGAAGACATGGGCATGACATGGCATGGCATGTGTCATGGCATGTGGCATGGCATAAATAATACATGCCAAAGTAAGATATTAGCACCAAACCCATTTCAAGGCTGAATTTTAAAGCCATGATTCAAAACTGGTAGAAAATTAGGCAAAATTAATTCTCTTTCCCCTCCCCCACCCCACCCCACCATTAATACTGCCATATTATGATCAGTAGTCAAAAATGACCTCTTATATTTTCTTCCAGAACAGTAATACTGACTAATCTCGTACATGACTTGAATGAGAAATAAAATAGGTCCATAATCTGTATATGTTTAAACAAAATGAAAAAACACAGATGTGAAATGAGTATCAGTACTTCTTCCTGAGACCTTGTACTTTTCCACTCAATCTTTTTGTCATACCATGCATGACATTTTGAAGGTTACCATTTAGCTATAATACTTTTAAAAAGTATCTCATTGTTCCAAGATGCACGTTCATGAAGGTCTTTCTTTAAAATCCACTTAGAAAAATTAACTTGTTATTAGGCTAAAGACATTTTTCCCCCAATTAAATTAGTAAATAGAATATGACACTATGTATAAATAAATGCCAATAAATGCAATGACTTAACACATTGGTATTGCATATCTGCTTTGTCATCCTAGATCACATTTTTTAGATTTATAACCAACTAACAGTATAACAGTACTCAAGTATCCCCAATAATAAAGAGAACAGGATGTCCAAATCATAATTTGTGGGTTGGAGGGGAAAAATTGCTGTGTATGCTTAAACTGCTGGAGAAAACTAATTTTAAAGAGTCCCATGTGAAAATTAGCCATAACCTATATGAAAAAGCAGAGCTTCACCATGCCACAGAAAATTCTTGGAGGCATTTTGATTCCTTTGTTGGCTGGTACATCTGTAGCTGAAGCAGTGGTCCCACATGTGCCTGGCACATTCCGCGCTCTGTAGAGCCCCATGCATCCCAGGAGTACTCTCTGCATTTCCCAGAACAACAGAGTAGTGATTATATCTGTTGTTTGGGCATGCAAATTTCCTTATAGCTTATCCCCCCACTCTGCACCCTTACGAAGCCCCCACAGAACTTAAGCATGAAGGCTAGAGTTTTTATGTGATAGCATAAAGCTGTCCTTTCTCAAAAGCAAACCATGTACTGGACAGATGGGAAATGTTACTCAGGTTCCCAGTGACCTCCTTGCTGACTAGTGAACAATGGGCTTTTGGGGGTGGGGGAATAATTCTTGCCAGCCCTGCATCTGTTTAAGGTCACTTCTCTGGGCCTTCCAGCTCACCTTATCTACTCTCTGCATGAGAGGAATAAAGACACGCCTCTGCAGGACTTGTTGCATGGTAATTTTGGGCAGTTTTTGGAGCTCTTAACCGCTGAATTAACATCTGAACCTGGTTTTGTAACAGTAAAATGAGTGATGAGTGCTTTAAGATACTTATAAGGTGTTAACATGCAGCCAATCCAGGGGTTCAGAGGTCCAGAAGCTGCCTAAATTTGTAAGAAGACTCTAAGAATCTCCTTCCCCATGTTCTGGAAACTAGTCTTGCACCTGGGAACCTGCAAGGGGCTTGTAGGGTAAAGTGGGGAAGAGCAATGGTAGTGCTAGTGAACCAAAGTTTACACAAACTACCTATCCATTCCCATTCACAGAAGATGAGTGCAATAGCTTCAGGTGTTAGTATGTACATGAGGAAGATTACTGGGCCCTTGGGAGAGGGAGTGTGTTGATTCTGTGACTTTATTTCCGTTCTTTTGCTCCTAGCTGATGCTTCTCTACTGAGTCTGTGTGAAGATGCAACTCTGTGTAATTTTCTGTCCAGGGCATCAAATCATGAAAAGAAGGAGCAGAAATAGCTGGTTGCTCAACACAACACTATCCCATGCTGGCTTCATTCATAGGACAGTTAAGCAGCTGTATGGAGCCTGATCCTACTCCAGTATGCCCCTTAATCCAGGATTTGTGATGGATTCTCATGTAGAAAGCAGTCTTATGGTCTGCTCAGTAATGTCTGTGATGGATAATAGCATCCTCCCCTAGCTGAACTGAGGCTTTCAAAGTCCCTTTGCTGAAGATGTAGTATATTACCATGGCTTCAGAATTGGGAGTTTCAGTTCAGCTATAGACTCAGACCAAAGGTTCCCCTTATGTAACACAGCAGTAAATGGCTTCCTGCCTATTTTGCCTGGGGGCGAGGTGGAAGGTGTCCAGGGCAGATGGATGTGATTTAGCCATATAACTTCCTTGTGTGCTGTTGGCTACAGAGACTGATGCACCTTAATCCCACCAATCCAATGGGCTGTTAGTCTCTGAAGCACTGATTCTCAACCAGGGTGATGCAAAATCTTTATGAGTGTGTCAAGGGGTGTTACACAGTATTAGCATGGTTAGGTCTATAAACATCTCTGCTGACACCTACACATGATTCACAGAGATTTCAAATAGGAATCCAGAGTGTCAAAAGCATGCCAACCTCCTGTGGTCTTCACATAAAGAACTTGACGATTGTTTTCCCACAGTCAAAAAACTAGTGAAAGCTAAGAGCTGGCATTTTCTAAGAGGGAGAGCTTGAGTCTAATAAGGGGGCCCATGAGTCTAAAAAAAATAAATAAATAACCACTACTCTGAAGGATCCTTGACTTGAATTTATACCCTAAGGTAAAAGGGCTTGAGTGGGGTAAGGGTTTCACTCACTGTTCTTAGTAGGGGTTGCCTTATCAATAAAAAGCCTTTTCAAATCTGCAGCACCCCAACATTGTTAATGATCATTTTAACCAGAAATCAGATGGCCAGGCCCAATACCAAAATTACTTTGCATTCCTTACCTGTCATCCATACCTTCACATATCTCTGAACCATAGTTCAGACATTTGCAGTGTACACAGAACATCACCACATGATACAGAGAAAGTAAGTCAGCCTCCTTTTAATTATTTTCTGTAATACAACAAAACTAAAAGACAATAAAGGAAAATTGGTCCAAGAATGTCCTTTATACAATACCTTGATGAACTCTCTGTTACTACATAAAATTGAGGTCTAGAGTTTATCAACATTAAAATAATAGGGATTAGAGACATATAATTTCCAACCATGCAGTTTTTATACCTTCCTCTGCAACATCTGGTATTGGTCATATTTGGAAACAGGATCCTGGGTCAGATACATTATTGATCTGATCAGCCACCCCTCCGTTTTTATCCCTTTCCCTTTTACACATTCTCTGAGACAGCTTGTGCAAAAACAGATGTGCTACATGTAAGGGACAAAAAAAAAAAAACCAGGAACAGGAATAGATTTCTCTTTAAATTAAAAAATGAATTTATATTTCACTTCTATGGCTTTGCTGCCAAAAAGTACATGTTGCACTTCAGGAATATGGACGTAGTCTTTCTGGACTTTAGGAAGGCCTTCAACACTGTCTCTCACCCCATTCTCATTAAAAAACTAGGGCACTGTGGCATCGACATCTACACAGTCAAATGGGTCACTAACTGGCTGGAGGGCCGCACCCAGAGAGTGGTGGTGGATGGGTCATTTTCGACCTGGAGGGATGTGGGCAGTGGGGTTCCCCAGGGCTCAGTCCTCGGGCCTGCACTGTTCAACATCTTCATCAGCAACTTGGACGAAGGAGTAAAAAGCACCCTGTTCAAATCTGCAGACGACACTAAGATGTGGGGGGAAGTGGGCATGCTAGAAGGGAGGAATAGGCTGCAATTGGGCCTAGACAGGTTACAGGGGTGGGCGGATGAGAACAGGATGGGTTTCACCACTGACAAGTGCAAGGTACTGCACCTGGGGAGGAAGAACCAGCAGCATACCTACAGGCTGGGGAACTCCCTTCTTGTCAGTGCAGAGGCAGAAAAGGATCTTGGAGTCATTATTGATGCCAAAATGAACATGGGCCAACAGTGTGAGGATGTGGTCAGGAAGGCCAACTGCACCTCGCCATGCATCCACAGATGCATCTGAAGCAGGTCCAAGGAGGTGATCCTCCCCCTCTATGCGGCACTGGTCAGGCTGCAGTTGGAGTACTGCATCCAGTTCTGGGCGCTGCACTTCAGGAGGGTTGTGGACAGCATTGAGAGGGACCAGCGGAGGTCCACCCACATGATCAGGGGTCAGCATGGCAGGCCCTATGAAGAGAGGCTACAGGTCCTGAACCTGTTCAGCCTCCGCAAGAGAAGGCTGAGGGGGGATCTAGTGGCCATTTACAAACTAGTCAGAGGGGACCAGCAGGCATTGGGGGAGTCCCTGTTCCCCTGAGCACTCCCAGGAGTGACAAGAAATAATGGTCACAAGCTGGCTGAGGGTAGATTCAGGCTAGATATCAGGAGATGTTACTTCACAGTCAGGGCAGCTAGGATCTGAAACCAACTTCCAAGAGAAGTGGTGCTGGCTCCTACCCTGGGGGTCTTTAAGAGGAGGCTAGATGAATACCTTGCTGGGGTCGTTTGACCCCACTACTCTTTCCTGCCATGGCAGGGGGTCAGACATGAAGATATGCTCAGGTCCCTTGCAACCATACAAACTATGAAACTATGAATATGAACCTATTCCATATGTGGAAGATATATCCTTCTCCCATTCTGGCAACAGACCTCCTTATCCCTTATAAGCTACTCTTGTTTTGGAATCAAGCTCACCCAAACAGAACATGTCAGGGAAAAGCTCACCTACATTTTGCACAAGAGTTTTGTGGTTAGGGCACCATTTATCTATGAGAAGAATGCTCCTCTGGAAGGGGAGGAAGTTCTGGGTTCTGGAGACACCCCCGCCCCCCAATGCTATTTTTTCATTTTATCCAATGACTAGTATAAACTGCATAAACAGAATTGGGAGTAAAATCCAACACTCCCTCATCCCTGATCTACTGTGTCAGTCTCCATTTTACAAAACTTCCTTCTGATCCCAGTAATACTCACATTGCTTTCTATTCAGTAGTCCAGCTTCTGCAAGAGGGAGAGAGGATATCCTTAGGGCATGATGATTAGAGTACTTTTAGGAATTAGGAGATGTGGGTTCAACTCCCTTTTCCCTGTTGAATGTGGTTTAAAACTTATGTGTCCGACTTCTTATATAGGGATGGGGCCACTTTAAGGGAATGAGAGCAGGCAGCCAGCAGGTGCTAGATGAGGGTGGACATTTTAGAGCCTGAGGGTTTAACATCACCTGGCTGAGCTATTGCTCCTGGGACATCTTGGAGGTAAGGGCAGGAGCTACTGGAGATGGCAGGAGGCTCCTGGTCCTGGGCATGACCAGAAAATGCACCCTGCCAGGAAAGATGGTTTGGTGGGACTGTCTGTGGGACTGGCTTGGCTTGAAATGCCAAGCCAGTTACCTCTCTGCTGAAAGGTGGGTAGGAGCACCTTATAACCTCAGCCCCGACATCCTGATGGGTCACCTGGACTTAGGGCCTGGCGTGTCTTCAGACACCTGAGCCCCACAGAGGTGTAAGACCCCAAAGGGCCCAGGGAGGGGGCAGTAGCATTGCCTGGAGAGAGAGAGCAGAGAGTAGTGGGATGAGGCTTGGAGCCTGGTGTGAGGGTCTTGGAGGTCCAGGAAGGGGTTAGGGGCAGAGTCAGCCCAGTGTTAGGTGCAAGAACCATGCCATGTAGAGTAGGGGAGCATGAGTGATCCAAAGTGGCTGCCTGCGTAGTGCCAGTATGTAAGTAGTCAAGCCTGATGGCCCAGAGGGGCCACTCAAGGGAGTGGGGCAGATCGAGTGTGGCTCAGTGAGGGGCAGTGTGCAAAAGGCCCCCCAGTGAAAGACGGGTGGTACGAGTGTGACCCCAAATGGGGTGGTATGTAAGAGGCTCAACAGTGGGCCGAGTTTAGCTCAGCCTCAAGTCAGAGCTGTAATAATACTCAGGATGCCATCTGCTAGGCATGGGCCATGGTGTAGGGGAGGTACGGAGCCATGGATAGCATCGCCCGGCATTGGGGCAATTATGGGCAGCCTCCCACTTATTACATTAAATCGTATATCAAGTCATGGCAAGAGAGACAGAGAAGTCTGCCTGAGACAGGTGGGCAGACTAGCTTGAGACCAGACCCTGGGTTAGCCCCCTGTCACATACATGTTCCCTAAGCTGGGCAAAAGGTACATGGTTATTCCTCTTACTTCTATGCTCTTAGCTTCAAATCAGTCACTTACACAGAGTTTTTGCACTTCCTAGACTGAATTGAACCAGAGAGAATAGGTGGAAGTAGACATCTAGGTGGTTGTTCTGGCTTGTTTCTGAGTGTGTTCAGTAGCCCAAGTCTAATTGCCTAGTGTGTAGATACTTTTAAGAATATTATGTATAATTTGATACATTTGCCTGGGGATTGTAGGAGGGACCTCAAGGGAAGAGCAAATGAGTAGGCTAAGAAGGGTCTCTGAATAAAAAAGCTTTATCATTCTATAAATTTAACTCCTTGGTCTTTTGAAAATAACACATGGTACCATGAGTGGGGTACAAAGACAGACAGAAAAATGGAGCATCTCAGAATTCCAGAGCATTTAAAGCTTTCCAGCAATGTGGCAGAAAACTGGAAGAAATTTAAGCAGAACTTCATCATATAAATGATGGCCAGTGGAGCTACAGAGAAGGAAAATCCACTCAAGGTAGTTATTTTTTTTTAATATAGCAGGCCCAGAAGCTCTGCCTTTTTATAAAAGCCTAAAATGGTCAGAAGCAGAATAGAAAATTATATGGCACAGTAATACAAAAGTTTGAGGAATGCTGTATACCCAAACAAAATGGAACCTTTGTATGGTATAACTAATAACTAGACAGGATTACAAGACACCGAAAATCTAAGGCAACACACAAACGATACATAAAGGAGTACCTCACTATGAAGCAGGCAAATGGAGGCCAAAGAGAATTGCTTGAAGAAACAATGGTCAGTTGCAGATGTTGTGGGGGTTACCACAAAACCATGCAGTGCCCTGCATTTGGTATGCAGTGCAACAAATACAAAAGATTCAATCAATTTTCAAGAGTTTGAAGAAAGGAGCAGGATGCACCACACAAGAAACAACAGGTGCATGCTCTATGCAATGAGGAAGAGGATGAATTCATCATTGGAGCAATGCAAGAAGTTCATTCTGCGGAAGATTGTACAATCACCCTGGACACCAATGGACTACCTTTTAAATTAGATACAGGGGCACAGGTCTCTACAATACCAGAGTACATTTTTCAAAAAATGAAAACTAAACCTGTGTATTATGAAAATAAAAAAATTAAATTTAAAGCATATAATGGGTGTACGTGCACTGCATGTTAGACACAAAGGTAATATAGTAAAAGTTCAGTTTATAACAGTCCCAGGAAAGCTTGTGCCAATTACTGGGTTGAAAAATGTGTAAGACTCTAGGTCTGATTAAGAGAATGGGACTGGAAAGCAAGAACGTAGAAGGGTTTTATGATGTGTTTCAAGGCATAGGGAAACTGACACCTGAATACAAGATAAAGTTAAGAGAACCAAATACTCCCACCATACATGCTCTAAGAAATATTCCCCTTGTAATAAGGGAGAAATTGAAAAAGGAATTAGATAGATTAGTTAGCACGGGCATAGTAGAAAAAAGTAGAGCAAACAACTGCTTGGGTTAATTCACTGCTCATAATAGAAAAAAAAAAAAAAAGGATCCTTGAGATCTGCATCCTAAGCAAATGAACAGGTACATGAAAAGGGGGAGCATTTTCCCATTCTCACCAGGAAAGAGGTTTTTGGAAACATGGCAGAAGCTAAATATTTCTCCAATTTGGATGCCTCTTCTGGGTTTTGGCAAGTTCCCCTAGAAAAGAATAGCACTAGATTATGTACCTTCAACACGCCCTTTGGAAGTTATTGTTTTCATAGGCTTCCTTTTGAACTGTGTTCTGCATCTGAAGTATTTCACAGAAAGGTACAACACGTTTTTTTGAAGGTCTTGATGGAACTATGGTTTATATTGATAATGTATTAATTTAGGGAAATACTATGGAAGAACATGACTTGAGGCTAAGAACGGCACTAGAAAGAACTCGCAGAGCAGGTTTGAAACTGAACAAGCAAAAATGCAAATTCAGGGTCAAAGAAATAACATACCTGAGAGAAAAGCTTTCTGAGAAAGGGGTGCAAATTAATCCTGCAAGGGTAAGAGCCATTATAAACACACCACCCACTATAGATAAGACCTACAGATAAGGAAGGAGTGCAAAAAAATTACTGGGAATAATTAATTTTGTAGGTAAATATCTACTTAATTTAGCAGAGCAGACCAAACACCTTAGATCAGTCCTACAAAAGAATGCTCAGTGGATATGGGAACATGAACATGAAGCTGAATTTAAAACCTTGAAGGAAAAAAATAATGAAAGCTCTGATACTAAAATATTATGACCCTAAAAGACCCATTAGATTGTCACCAGATACTTCTAAAGAAGGCATTGGAGCAGCTTTGCTTAAAAAACATGGAGATAGCTGGAGATCAGTAGCATATGTATGCTCTAGGGTGCTCTAAGTCCAAGTGTGTATAAACTCAAATTGAGAAAGAAAGTTTAGCTCTTGTATATGGCTGTAAGAAATGTCATATATTCTTGTATGGGGAACCTGTGATAGCTGAAACTGATCCGAAACCTTTGGTAACTATAGCAAAGAAAAGGTTATCAGACATGGCACTCAGATTACAGACTTTTCTTTCAGCTGGAAATGTATGTTCTAGACATGCAGTACATACCAGGAAAACGTACTTATTGCAGATATGTTGTCCAGAGCTCCCAGATCCTATCAAGCAGTCACACTGGAAGGAGAGGTATTAAGAAGGACCAGGAGAGAAAAGCAGCATCATGAAATTCACCAAAGGAAACAGAGCTAACAAAGCAACAAGAAATGACAGAGGAAATTGAAAATGACACAGAAGTAGAAACATCTGAACAAGGAAACCAAACAAAAACTGAACCAATAAGGATTGAGAATGAAGAGAAACTGAGATCACTTACAGGTAAAAAGCCAACACAAAGACTAATAGAGACCTGTTAAAATATGCTTTCACAATGGGTTGAACTAATCTTCCAATGCTAGTATTACATGGGGATATATTACATGTAAAGGTGAAAAATGATTGGATACCTTTAAGAATGTTATGTTTAAATTGTTGCATTGACTTGGGGATTGCAGGAGGGAACCGAAGAGAATGGCAGATCAGCAGACAAAGAAGGCTCTCTGAATAAACAAGCTTTATTCTTCTATAAGTTTAACTCCTTGGTCTTTTGAGAATAACACACCCAGGTATCATTTCAGGTCAAAATGGAGAGACATACTGACAGTACGCATCTCAGAGGTTTTGTGCAGTGGAAGATAATCACGATTAGTGACAAAGAAGTAAATAGAAGTGTCACTTAGACATCTTAGAGGCAGAATAGATCCTTTATTTCTACTTTTTCTAAAAAGGGTTCAGAAAGCAGACAATACCTGGAAAGATTTTATAAGCTAGAAGAGACAGTAAGCAAGCCATAATTTTCACCACAAAGAGTTATGGCTTCCTCTACATAAGATTTATTGCTAAATCTGCATATCTGCCAGCTGAAATGACTAAAATCATCCCGAGTGGAGCTGAGGCAATCAAGAGACAACTGGTATTGAGACTTGAATCAGCCAACCCCATAAGAAGCCTGGACCCAAGCAGACAGGGAGAAAATATGTAAAAATGAGCCAGATAGCTACCAGCAATTAAAAATAACTTTATGGATATCGTAGTACTATTTAGGAGGGAGGACTGAAGAAGAGACAAATGATGAATCTTTAAATGTTTCACATTCTCTCATAAATGTGCTACAACTGAAGAATTATTTTAAGCTGAGTACTTTCCACCTCTCTTATAATTATACTAGATTAAGATCATGCAACACCACCCGAGGCCCTGTCCCCTTCAACCTGGCACCCAGAGCCCTGTAGTCACTTTTGATCTGTTCAGGGTTTCCCCTGGCAATATCATTGGTGCCCAAATGGATGAGTAGCATGGGACTTTATCAATGTTAGAGGCCTGGGTGATTCTCTGTAATCCTTCCATGACATCTCGGATCCGGGCTCTGACAAGCAGCAGACATCCCAAGATGATAGGTCAGACTGGCAGACGGAGAAGGGAGTCTCCAACCACCACTACCCATCACTTCCTTTTGATGGCAGTGGTCTCAGTTCTTCCAACCTCAGCAAGGATGGGCCTGGCCTCTTCCACCAATGGAATGTCCTCCTCCTCCTATGTTGATAATGCTTCATGTCTGTTCTTCAGGGAAACCATTGCAGGTAGAGATGAAAATTTCTTCTTGCTGCTGGAGGTCACAAGCTTCCAGCTTCCTTGGAGTCCATGTCCTCTCCCTTCTCTAGCACTTCCCTCTGGCAATCCTTCCTCCACAGTTCTAGATGTCTCCTTCAGCACTGAATCAATGACGTCCTCATGGCAGAGAATGCTTCAGAGCCTTGCCACCTCCTCCTGTAGCTCTCTTGCCAGCTAGTGAACTCCTCCTCACTCAGGACCCTAGGGGCTTAAGTATTGGTCCAACTGATGAGTTTTACCTACTTACACGAACTGTATGCAGGTTGGCTACTCTTAATTTATAAAAGAGCTTAACTTAAAGTCCTCCCTTCAAAGAGTGGGGCGGCAAACCAGCTGTGAACTCACCTGAGAACTGCTTGCAAACTGCCCTGTTTGTTGTCCCTATTCTCTCATGCCCTGGTGACTCCTGGAGACTTCTTTTATACCCTGCTGGGCCTGGCTCTGCCCCCTTGTTAGGGCTTTTTTCAGACTCAGGCAGCAATAAGTTAGCAATCACTCAGCTAGCAGCACACCCAGCTGCTCAGAGCACATGCCCAAAATACACACAGCCCACCAAACAAGCCAAACACCCAGGCAGCTCTGACTCACTCACCTTCCCAGAACAGGATTTGGTGCCTGATGCCTGGCTCCTCTTTCTCTTCTCCTTCCTCCTCTTGCTCCCAGCAAACTGCTTGCAGACTGCCCTGTTTGCTCATTCCCTGGTTGCTCAGGGAGTCTCCTTTTATACCATTGTATTCATCATTATCCAACTACACCACCCTCTCTCTACTCTCTCCAGAAAAGATAGGCAATGCACCTAAAGATCAATATAATAAACAAACTCAGTTCACTAAAAAATCCACTAGTTATGTCCTTGGGTCTTATATTCTGCATAGCTTTAGATATATCAAAATATCCATCCATCTTTGCCTACCACAAACCCAAATGAAGAAAAAAATCCATAAAAAGTAAAACTCAATGAAGGGATAAACAATCAATTTTTTTTTTAATTCAAATAAAAATGTTGAGCTTTAAGTGATAAATAGAAATAATCAGCAATGTATTTCAAAGAGCTCTCTTTTCTTTCATTGCATGAGGGGTCAGATGAAGAAATTTCAAAACATAGTCTTCTGTAACTTGTGCCTGTCTGTTTGCCACAGTGTCTGAACTGCTTTCAGAATGGGAGGGGGAAATGGGGGAAGAAGGAGTTAGAAGCACATGTCTCTGTGCCCTATGTGACTCCAGGACCTAGTATCTTTCTTTGGCGGGGAGAGGCAGGCAGGTAGGGGTGGCAAGTAGGGGGGAGGGATTTTTTTGGTTTACAAACAGATTGTAAGAATTAATAAATAGAAAAATGTGTCAGTTCTTCAGCTCTGGCTTTTAGTACATATTTTTTTTCTTTATAGTATCTTTCCTGGTATATTGTCAGTTCTAGTTTTAATTTGCACTAACAGATGAACCTGAGCCAAAAGGCTGAAGCAAAACTCTCTCAAAAGGTGAGGAGTTTGGAATCCAAATTTTACAGCTGGCTTGTGTCATTGTAAATGAGCTGAAATAAAACGCAGGATACAACTCACATCCGCATTTAGGATAGTCAGAATCCAGATGTAGTTTGAGAACATCTACCTACTAAGAAAGATTATATACCCACATACAGAAAAGTAACTTTGCTCTGGACATCCCCACAATGAGAACTATAAAGCAGGCCCTTGAATTTCAGGTGCCTGCCAATGCATTCACCTTCACAGAGTCAGGATGCTCTACCATTAGGCAGACAGCAATTCTCTTTGGC
>NW_005841901.1:865555-870466 GCF_000455745.1 Alligator sinensis | reverse complement strand
CACTCTTTCTTTGTACAAGGGTCATATGTTTTCTGAATGAATGCTCCTGAGGGTACAACTGGGTGCACATGGTAGAGAAGAAACCTCCAACTACTGATGTTGCATGATGATTTTGGAAACAATTATGGTCACTTGTAGATTCTTTCTCTTTTTAATATAAACTTTGAAATGATATGCAAGAGGAGACAATGGAGTTTTAACAGAGAGCTCATTGCAATAATGAAGGCATTGCTACTGCTGTGTATCTCTCTCCCTGTGTCCATTGATCTTGAATATTTGCATAGTCCCCAACACATTTTTCACACTCTCCTGGTGTATATATAATTCTTCTATAAAGCAGTTCATTCCATGTTTATTTAAAATGTGTATGAGGGACCCCTTAAGGGCAAGAAAAAAAATAAAGAAAAGCAGCTAAAATATAAATTATTTCAAGTAAGTGCAGATTCCAATTTAATCTCTATTTTCTGAAACAAAGGGGGGGGGGGGGGGAGAACCCCTGCCCCATCCCTTTAGTGTTAGAAGCCTAATTAAAAATATTCCCAGTTTGTACCGTAACAATGAGTTTAACATAAAAAAAAAAAATGATTAGGACAATTAAATTACTTTCAGCATGTCAGTGGTTAGAACTGTTGTTGGTATGCATAGTCTTTAATTACGCATGAGTTTGTGATTGATTCATGTAGCCCAAGAGGTATAATTTAAGGTTAGGTAACTGACCTTAGAAAATGAAAGATTCCTGTATTTGACCAGGGTATTTAACCTTTCAAAGATACTGCTTAAATCTGATGTCTTCAGAGGTCAAAGGCCATCTCTTCTTTTTTTTTATAGATCTGTTTATTTGTACAATAACAGAGAGATGTCAGGTAGGCAAAACTCACATTGAAGCCTACCTTCAAAAAATCCCTCTTGAATGAAAATTAATGAGCCTCTCTCTGAGTTTCATATTCTCCTGATTAAAATTGGAAAGATTTCCAAATGTGGTGAGACCTTTACTTTTTTCCTTTATTCAGCTGTTTCCTTTGGTGTTATTTCTTTTGAAGCATGTATTTGTTATTATAAGCTCATAAGCACAAATCAAAATGTCTTCCCCAGTACTAAATTGTGGCATTTAACCCTTGGCCTTAGCTGGATGGGATGCCACACATTCTGGGAGATGTTTATGTTGTAGGGCCATTACAGGACTTAAAAGGCATACATGGATGACTCCTCTACTCTCATCATATGTGAACCTTCTCCCAGAAACACTAGGATATCCATTAACTTTGGAAAATCTGCAGTCATTACTGGCTTTCTGTCTCTCAAACACATCTCGATCACACAGAGACTGGCTTATCTCCTTTTCCTCTACATGTCTGGGACTGGAATAGAGAGTTTTGTATCTCCAGCTTTCCAAGGGATACAGCATGTTAGAGGGATTATTACAATGGGACCAGCTTTTTACTGCAGTGGCCAACTGTGTGCTGGACCCATTTAAGGAATAACAAAAAATGTTCATAGATAATCCTGAACATTACCATTGATTGGCTGAGAGGGTGTTTATATGCCCCACTCCTTGCCACTGATTGGCAGAGAGGGGCACAGCCACATGATGGGCAGCCCTCTTAGCCAATCAGTAGCAGAGGAAGGGGGGGGAAACTACCATCTTGTCTGCTTTCCTGTGTGCCAGTGGCACCCCCTGTCCCTGCAAGGGGCTGCTGAAGTGGCTGTGAAAACTGTTAGCTCCAATGGGAGAAAGCATTTTATTTTCAGTAAGATTTTTTTGCCCCCGGCAATTCTAAGTATTCCCTGTGAAACCGTAGATTCTGTGTTTTTCTGCAATTTTCCATGGCAAATGAATTTCTAGGATCCCTGGTAATGCGGAAAACAGGGAGCTCAAATTGCTGTGAAAAAACTCAAAAATAATAGAAAACAAGCATAAACTATTGTATTGCCATTTCTTCCATAGATTAGAAATTTGTCTAAATTTTCCTAAAATGGATTGAAAAAAAAGGTGAAGGAATACCTATGATAAGAAAGTTTGGATCTTTGTTATCCAAAGTCATTCTCTTATTTGCTAGTTGAGCCTTTTAGGTGCTGTTAGGAGTCACTCACCAAACTTCATAACTACAAGTGAGAATCAGCATTCAAAGAAAACTTAATACTTTCTGGTTTCAAAAACAGGGTAAAAAGGCAAAATCTATCCTGTACACTAGAACTAGTACACTAGAGGTAGCAAGGTAAACACTTTCCTAATTGTACTGATCTCTTTCTTCAGAGTCACTAGGTAGAGTTGCAAAATACATGTGGAAAATAAGTATGACTAAATTATAACCCTAGTTACACCTGTGCAGCTCTATGGGTATAAGTGACAGCAAAGTCAGGATTAAAGCCTTGGCCCTTATCAGATATTCTTATCTGGCTAGGAATAAAATATTTTAGAAATTTCTGTGCACAATGAAAGCTTTACTGATACGGGGGCCATTGGTCCTGTTTTATACTGGACCATCCTAGTTTTAAACTCTTTGTCCCGTGTCCATTTCTGAACAAGGACTGGAATGCAAAAAGTCCTGTTTTTCAGTTAATTAGTGGAAATGCAGGTCAATCTTTTGTCCTTGCAATTCTATTGGCTGTGCCTAGAGGCAGGGCAGTGCATAGCTAGGAGGAGCAGGGTTTCTAGCCAGCCAAGGAGGAAGGAAGGGAGGGAGGTGGAGGAGTCCATAATCTGGTCCCTCTGTGCCTGTGTGAGGAGCCCTGCCTGCAGTGTCCGTGTAGGCACATCAAGAGCCAAGGCACTGTTGCATGGCTGAGCTCCCTGACCCTGGGCTGGGCATGTACGGGTGGGCCCAGGCCCCAGGGGCAGCTGAGCTGCCGAGACTGGGAAGAGTGTGCCCCTGGTTCCCAAGCGTGGAGCTGGGCTGGAGTGAGACCAGACCCCAGTGAGAGGAGGGGGTGCTCGAGCCTTACACTTGCTCTGCCACTTTCTCTCAAGGCTGGACTGTTTGGAGAGAATGGCAGAGCTGTGGGATATGTGAAACCACGATGCAGGGGGAGTGAAGTGAGGCTCCCTGCTGGCTGAATTGCAGAGACTTACAAACTTGCTGCTGATCCTAGCAGTTACTGTCCCTCATTTCACAGGGTGCCACACATTCATCAGCATGGGGTTCATAGATCAAATAACAATCTTTTTGTGGTGGCCCCACCCCTCACTGCTGATTGGCCAAGGGGGGCAGTGATCTTGCCCCTCACCAAGGGGATGTACTATATTCTGGGGATGCAGCAGTGGCCACCCGATTTACTGGAAAAATTCAGATCTGGAAAAACCAAATACCATGGTCATTTTTATTGTATTGTATACCTTGTGCAAGCCTATCCACATAAATCATTAAGTCCCTGTTTCTTGGTATACTGAACCCGAGGAAGAATATGCCAGAGCCTTGACAAACAGGAACATTTCAGTAGTAGATAGTAGTCCTTTTTGGTGACTCTCAAGTTGCATTTAAGGGCACATTTCCAAAAACGTGCAATTTTGACTCATAAAATTGCACCTCTCTCTGGCACCCTTGTTTGAATAGCAGCCATACTTCAGGTGAAAATCAGTGATTTAAAGTCACAAGTGTTCTGGCTTGTACCCACAAGTAATTCTATTCATACACATTTTACAGATCTATACTGCACACATGAAAAGGAAATCCTTTAAGTACTCCAGTGTCATGTGCCTATGGTCATTTTCTTTAATATTCCAAGAGCCTTTATGCGTTTTACTGGTTTGTTTGTCTCTGTTAAGAGTCTCTGTAGTCATATCTGTCCTGCTTCCTAGGCTTGTAATATTGGGTGACATCTGATCCAGCTTGGAATCAGTCCTTTGTGTCATCTTGAAAAACGACTGGCAAGAGTGGAAGCTCCCTGTTGTCATTCAGGGAAAAAGCATGGCATCTGCTCTTGTTTATTTCCCTATTTTTGTTTGGGTTTCATAAACTCCACATTTGTATTCTTCTAATGGCTTGGCATTTAAAACAAGTCTTCTGTTGAATTCATCATCTTTTAACCCCATCATATATGATCAATATCCACAGTAGTCATATTTATCCCTTTACATGTGCTAAGGGCAACCTTCTGGAGGTGTGTGAGTGATATACAATGCTAAGGTTAAGTCAGATTGTTAAGTTTGATTGCACTGGTGAACTTCCTTAACTAGTTTTTAGGAGGAACTGAAAAACAGACTGAACTTTATTGAGGCTGTAAATATATGAGAGGGGTTGCGGGAATGTGTACTGTTCCAAAGAGACAGCATAAACTTTTTGAATCCTTCTAAGAAATTCAGAGGACTGCATCTCATCTTTTTTCTTCTTCTTCTTCCCTTGTTATGTAGCAGAAGGCAGCTAACAAATCAGGCCCCGCATTCTGAATTTTGATGGCATATATTGTCCTTAATCTCATGGGACAGCAAACATTTTAACTTCCTTCAGATTCTGTAATTTTTTTTTTTTAAGATGGCACAATATGTGTGTGCACATATACTGAGTCGAAGGAGGGCTGGGTTCAGTTCCAAACTATCTTGCGTGATGGGGGAGAAGTCCCTCATTATCTCAGTTCCTCACTTAGCTCAGTGATTGCTGCATGTGGAGTGAATTTCATGCTATTGAGAAAAGCAGTTAGGGGAGAAAAGAAGAGTAGTTACTGGGGAGAAGTGAAAAAAGGAAGGGATACAATAGAGAATGAAAATATGTGGAAATAGAAGTAGGGTGGGGGACAGAAAGAAGCGAAAAAAGGGAGGAGTGAAACAAGGGCATATATAAATTATGAGAAAAGCTGCGAGGCTCATCAGAAGTGGCAGGCAGAACCAATAAATCCTGGAACAGACTATTTATAAACCCAGTGACTTCAATTATGTTTAATCTACAAGGCTTCTGAGCCCTGAAAATTTTCTTTTTT
>NW_005841901.1:847392-865524 GCF_000455745.1 Alligator sinensis | reverse complement strand
TTAGCAGGAAAGCATTTTTCAGGTGTTTACCTCTCTAGCTGTATTATAAAATGGCTGAGAAGTGAATAATCAAGATTAAAGCAGAAGGTGAGCCTGCAATTTTTTTTTAAATCCTTCTGCCTCTGGAAAGTTTCGTCAAGAATTCTGTCACACCAGAGAGGAAGCAAGGGACAGAATAGCATTGAGTTGCTACGAAATAGTAAAATTATGTGATATAAAACAATGCAAAGAGGCTAATAAAAATTCTATTTATGGCTATTTAACAAACTGCTCCCCAAATGACATTACTCTCATATAGATGTAAATAAAATGCTGACTTTTATTGTGCTGCATTGAAGAAGGCAATGTGAACAATCCTATCTAATAGCTTACTGTAAGTCGAAACACTCACTACCATAAATTCTGTCCATTTTTACTGCAGTTTTGGGTGTGCTGTTGCTGACCACAACATTTTTCCAGAACTGTGTTTGTGTTAAGGGTACCCCATGGATTTCATTGAGTTATGTGGTTTAGCACTGCTTTGAGAGCCCCATTACTTTGGAGAGCTTGGAGGCATCAGTTAATTTTTGAGGGCTGTCATAGGAATAAAATAAACCACTAAATAACCATGGGGATATTCTGGTTAGATTGAAGTGTGCATTTTTCCCATCAGTAATATAAGCTTCATGTCCTCCTGCACTGCAGAAGACAAACTAATGAAATATGTTAGCATGAAACCAGTCTCGTTTTTTATATTCACAGTAGTGCTTCTGATGACATCAGCAGCTTAATGTGCTGTTATACCGCAATGGCTTGTTTGTTATAATGAGAGTTCACAGTAATTGTTCAAGAAACTTTGCCCTTGGGTATTAGTGCCTAATTCCATGAAGTGCTTTAGCATAGCCTACCACAAGGTGACCAAACTAAGCTTCCACTTGTTTCAATGAAGTGAAGGACATTTTCCAGTTTTCTGAAGGTGCCTGACACACCCAGTATTTTCTAAAGCAGAATCCCCACTGAAGTCAATGAGAACTTTTCCTAATATGGCTGAGGCTGAAACCGTATTTCTTCTCTCAGATACATGACTGTAAATCATGTGTAGAAAGAGGTAGTTAGCCATGTGAATCTGAAGTCAGGCAGAAGGCATGGCAGGCTAGCACTTTCAAGACTAATTGGTTGAGAGGGGGATAAACTCTCATAGGTGACAGCCTACTTCATCAACAGTATAGCATCTGATAAAGTTGGCTGTTGCCTTATGAAAGCACATAAGGCAGCAGCCTCCTTCTGAGCCTCTTATTCTCTAAGCTTCCACCCTGCCTTGCCTTTTACCTGACTAAATCATGAGTAGCTTCACTGAAGTCATAAAACTGGGAGAAATGGGAGAAGAATTAGTGTCTGGGACCATTAACAGGAAGATGATCATTTTTTTCTAAAATCATAATTCCATTTTTTTATGTAGTTGTTTAAGGATGAATGTACAACAGTAATGAGGAATAACTGCTATTACGGGGAGAAAAAAAATCTGCAGTATGAACTTTTTTAAAATGCCTGTTAGGAGTGTTTGTTCTTTGCCATTTATACATCTGCAATTCTTCATATAGTTACAGTTCAGTGTCTCTCTTTCATTTGGCAATGAACTGTGTGAAATTGTTCATGATGACTAACCTCTTAAAAGGGTTTTACAAAAATGGACTACTGGAATTTAAATAACTCTTTTGAATACAACACAAATTTACCACCTCTGTAGAGGTTCTGCTGAGACTTTTTGCCTGAATAATAGATATATCTTTTATAAAAATGCAAAAAATATATATCTTGTATCACATTCACAGATGAAAAGGTTACTTGAGCTATGTCTGGAATTACTGTATATCTGTGTAACACTACAGTGTCAATGAAGGTATGCTGATTTCCTTCAGCTGAATAGCTGATGGTTTTTGGAGGGTTTTTGTTGTTGTTGTTGTAGTTTTTTTAACGATGAGCTTCTTTGGTATGCCAGTTAATATTAAAAAATCTCTAGTCCCTTCTTGGATACATATTCCTTTCCTTTCATTCATCTTCCTCCTTCTCTAAAAAATAAAAATGCTTACACTCCATGGAACATAAGCTACAGTTTTACAAAAGTTCTGTAAATCCTTGTTCATCGCTGTGGTTGTTAAATTCTATCAATTCCCTTAGGTAACAACACATGCACAAAGTTTATCTTTGCGAAATACTTTCCAAGCAATCTTAGACCAGAGACAGACAGTACAATACATACACAGTGTTGCAGGTATTTAGTAGGCAAGGACATGGCTGCTAGGCAAACAGAAGAAAAAAAGGACCAGTGAAGCAGAATGAGGGGCTCATGGTGAAAAAGAAAATAGGCAGATACTGATTTAACCAACCAGTTGCACTCGTGAGCTCTGGAAGTTCACTAAACACTGCTAAAATTAGTAGCCAGGCTCCTGAGACATTATTCTAAAGTTCTGCTGAAATCAAAGCAATTATCCACAAAAACAATGTGAAAATGAAAAACTCAAGAGAATAAATAACTTGATTATAACCAAGTGGATGTAACTTGGATTAACCAGGCTACTTGTTCCCTCATCATTACAGTTTCTGACTTCATTCATAGAAGGGTGGAGTTAATGTCTGAAAGAAGACAAGGTAACTTGGCTTTTCTTTCACCCCTTGTCTGTTATGTTATAACCCCATTTCAAGGAGCTTGTTTCTTCCTACATGTTTATATGGTGCCTATTATAGAGATAAAATAATGACAATTGACAAGAAAAAATCAATTTCATTTAAGAATGAAGCTTTTCCATATAATCAGCTTCCTATTAAAACCCCCAATCCAACCCAATATGGCCTTTGGAATTCTTGTTCACAAAAGATGAAGCTGCATAATGCTTCCCTCATTATGCAGTTCCCTCATTATACAGTTCTAGCATTATAGAGCTTTAAGTACTATAATAATGTTACCATTAATAATCTTCCTTTTTTTTTGTTCCCCATGTTTATTTTTTATGTTTATTTTTGAGGAAAATTTTAGTGATTGGATTTTCTGGCAGAAATGTCAATGAAAATCTTGAACTTTGCGCAAATATTAGAGAATCTCTACAGCAGGAAAATGTCATATTTGCCAAGAAAAATATATGTACTAAAAAATCAAGGACAGTCTTTTTTGTTCACCCAGCTAAGACACAGAAGCATGGCATTGTGCCCAATCAAGACATCTGGGTTTCTGAATGTTGCATGTTTCCAATGAACTATTTGTAACTCATAAACAAACTACAGATCAGGAATTATTCACCAAATAATAAATATATTTAAAAACTACAATCTGGTTGCAGACAATTTGTAAGCAAACACATGAATAAACAAACAAGAAGCACAGTTTGGCAAATAAGCCATTTTAGAAAGACGGGATCATCTTCTTCTGTCATCCATGTTTACAGAGAAGAGAAAGCACATGCCATAGGTCCTGAGAGTAACAGACACATTTATGGCTAATTATAAAAAAACCTAAGCCATGAATATTGATGCAAATGTTCACAGGTCATAAAAACTTAATTTTACCTGTTTTGAAGTGCCGTGTATTAAGCTGAGCAGAGCTTAGCAAATCTGTTTCTGCACATCTCTTTCTTCTCTTCCTAATATTTGATTATATTCTTGATTTTTCTGGTCTAGAATTGGGTTGTCAAACATACTTGGCTCACCAGGCTCCATCTGGATTGCGGGACTCCTCACAGGTTTGATCCAGACCTACCTCTAATGACCCACACAATCAGGGAGCTGCAGGGTTTAACATAGACATTGCTCACCCAGCCACATCCAAAGCAGACCCCCATACCCTTAATTTTGGTGGTGGGCCCTTTCAAGGCTCACAGCTTGGAGGACATGGCTCTGGAGGTGGATCCAGCCAGATCCTTGACACTTGGGACTAGAACAGTGGTTTTCAATCTTCTTTCATTTGTGAACCCCCAAAAAATTGTAATGGAGGTATGGACACCTTTGGAAATTTCAAATGAAAATGTGGACCCCTTTAAATTGTAAGTGTGGGTATTCACATACTTTTGATTGATCATAATTATCTTTCACAGACCTCTTAGATATAGTCTGTGGACCTCCAGGGTTCTGCAGACCACATGTTGAAATTCACTGGTCTAGAAGATAATCTGTATCACAATCAGAAATATATATCATGCTCTTCCAAAGCTATGTGGTATTCCTAAAGGCTGTTCATTTAGACACACAGCGGGACAAATTTGCACAGTGGAAGGTGTTTCATTTTTGTTAGTGCTAATGATAGATTTAAACTGATGGAAAAACTACTTCCCAAATCCAGGAATGGATATCACTTATGCACGAGCATATGCTTATAACAGAAGGCACACCAGAGGGCAACAGCATAGTGGATCAGAATATTTTAACAAAATGTTATTTTCATTGGGAAAGGCTGATTTGTAAAACATGAAACTTGTTGCAGGAAAGATTTGATGAGTGCATAATTAATTTTTTACCATAAAATTGTCTCATTTTGACATTATCAAAGATAAAAATGCTGCTTTTTGTTTGCAATGCTTTTAATGACATTTAAATAATTTATGGTACAAAATGAAAGTTTCATAATGAAAAAGTTTTATATTTAAAAAGATCAAAAGTATACAAAAAACTTTCAGCTGATTCAGTCTCTGTATAATTCTTGTTAGTGAAATTTTTTGAGGTTTTAATATTTCATCAAGTCCAGGAAAAGAAAAAATGTTATCTCAAAAAATCTACTAGAATGAGAAACCTATATTTTTCACCTCTGCTGACCCCAGCCCAAGATCTGTTTGTAAATAAGTAGGCGTTTACTGGAAATGTACTTGTTTTTACAGGCAAAAGATAAGTTTGCAGAATTAATGTGTGGATTAAAAGACTAATTGTTAACCTGTACTTTGTTTAGACATGTACAGAGTTGGTGAAGAGTTTTTTGCACAGCAAATAGCCTTTTCCAAAATAAATGTGAGAGAGAAAAAATTCATTTCTGTCAGAATTTTAATTTTTTTTAAAGAAAATATGCTTTGTTTGGGTTTGGGTTTTTGTTTGCTTCTGAAGACTTAAAGTAAGTAAAAGGGAGTAATTATTTCAAATCCTTTGGTTTTAAGAAATAATGCAGTATCTGCCCTAGTTGGAAATATAAATAGTCACTCTGACCTTTTGGGATAGAGTGGGACATAAATCTCACACATAGATGATACATAAATACATAAATATATAAATAAAAGGAATTCACATAGAAATTATGCTTTTCAACTTCTTTTAAATTTTTCACAAATATCATGAGCCATTTTTTGTTCTTTTTTTCCATATACCTCTCAGTTAATACAAAGTGGGTGCATCTACACATGCCCCCAACTGTGGAGTTGTTACTGTGCAGTCATTTAGTACTTGCTAAAGTACTAAATGTGCACTAACCGCCATTACTGCGCAGTCCCGGCAGCGCATGAGTTGTTTCTAACCCTACTGTGAAGTAGTGTCGGCATCATGGTTCATGCTCCCAAAACTACATTGCCATAGCTTGTTGCTATGGTGATGTAGCATCTCATGTAGACATGTCCACTATGTGTAAAATGCTGCCAAATCAAAACAGAACCGGTTTTCATCCACTTTGCACCAATATAAGTAACTACACAAGATATGGATAGTTATTAAGACCATATTCCTAGAGTAACTTTCTCTTACCATCATGATCCTTGTGCTTGCATTTAAATTATGTGATATCTGTAATAATGACGTGAATAACAAACAATAGAAAACAGTTGGAACCATGAAGTAGGAAAGCTCTTACCTTTTCTAAAACATTATTTTGTTTTAAACCTATTGTTTGCACATCTAAGACTCATTATGGCCATATCTAGACTGAAACCTCACTGGGCCAAGAAGCAGTTCCCTCAAACATGCCATACTGTTTGGTACATGCTACCCCTCACTTTGTTAAGTTACAAGCAGATCGCTAATGTCACATCTGAATCTCAACTAAGGTCATATATATCATTACTAAGAAATGGAAAGGCTACTGGCCTTGATTTTCATCCCCCAGAAATCTTCTTGGAAATCATTGACTGGTAGTGTTCAATTTTAACCAAAATTTATAATATAATAATTTTAGAAAGCATTTCCCCAAAGCATTGTAATGCAAATATAATAGTCTCATTTTTAAAAAAATGGTGATCAGAGACATCCTGCATCCTATTGCAGCCCTAGTCTTATGTGTACATTAACTTGGGAGACATTAATTTTTTTCATCTTCGGACATGTATTTCTGAAAATAATATTTTGGAAGAAGAACAGGTTGGCTTTAGCATAGGCTATTCCTGCACAGACTATCGCTTGGTGTACGGCACTACAGGTGGGCTAATTGGCACTGTCATTCAGCAGTGCTAAGCAGCACACTGTGTTCACCCGGATGCCACTTCCAGGTGCAGTAAGTGTTTTAAATCATGCTAAATTTTGGCTTGTGATTTAACATGAGCAGATCCAAAATGTCATTTTGATGTAATTCTCTTCCCTAAAGATAGTAAGCATATTAGCTCTTCCACAATGTATGACAGAATAGCTGTCAATCATGTGACATTAGAGACTGTTATTTCATGAAAGCCAGAACTCTGAAAGGTTGTTCTGAATTGAAAGTAAAGAAACAAAACTTCTGCCAAAGCCCATGTGTTAGGTAAATCTGCAAAAAAAGGAAGGCCAGCTGGACACCTGTGTTACTAGTTTTTTCCTGCTTCTCAGAATGCATCATTGAAGCTTTTTTTAATGTAAAAGCTTCAGCCACCTGTAGGTCAAATTGCCATGCCTCTGGTTGTGGGAACAGTAGGCCTCAGAGATGCAAAGATCTAATTATACTAATTAATTTTGGGGGAAAGTGTTATACAGTCCATAAAATGATTATCTGTCACAAAAAATTGACTAATATTTTCAGTTCCACTGGGAAAAAAGCATTTTTTACTCTTCAGATTACCACGGATTTAAGAAAATACAGCTAATCATGTGTAACAAAATATAGCTAATTTTATGGACTTCATTTCTGAATTTAATTTTAAGTGTGAAAATACAGTTTAAGAACAAGTCATCTCTACATGTGAAATCAAATACATGGGTATCGTGTATATGCCAAAGTTTATTTCTTTCATCTCATTTTTGGGCATTTGTATGCATGCTCTGGAGGTGGCAGCATCTCATGTGTCAGCATCCCCATACTTCAGAATGATGGCAGGGGTGCTTTAACTATAGCTCATTGAACAAGCTTTAGTTAAGGTGCCCCCAGCATCATTTTGAAGCATGGGGATACTGATACGTGAGAGACAGAGGCTGGTTATCACATGAATTAGCATGCTTCAGCAGACTGGATTAATCGAGTCTGCTCCAATGTGCTGTAATTACAGCGCATCAGAGCAGCCTCCTGGCACATCCACAGGTGCCTTGAGGTTGCATCTTAAAAAAAAACAAAACAACTATTTAAAAACATTTCCTGTTGGAACAACTTTGTGTCCCTCACCTGTCCATGGCAAACATACAGTTGCTAATAAAAATACAGTAGTAATATTAATATAACAACAAAATTACAGAATATGTTATAAGGCATGAAATTTCTAAGTACCTCATGCCATAAATACCTTATGGCATATTCTGTAATTCTGTTCTCACCATAAATTGTAAAGAAAATAATATGCTGAAGAATGATTATTCCTTTTATTGCCTGTAGAATTCTACAGAACACATGAATCCTGATCAAAGGGAATTGTCTAATTTGAAGTGACTTTGTTGTATGTATAATTCTCCAGTCTTTCCTCAGAAACTAAAAATAGCCACTTAGCTACCTCAGATCAAATTCTGAAAGTCCTAAACCAGCTTTTATTAACTCAGGCAAATCTTCCTTTTAAACCAATGTTTGAGCAATGAGAAATTAAAAACTTACTAAGGAATTCATGAGCAGAGAAAGGTAATTAGCCATGTTAGTCTGAAGTCCGGCAAGAGGTACAGTAGATGTGCACATCTACCCTACCTTCTGCCTAAAGAATTCATAAAGCATTCATCAGAGAGGAGGTTTCAGCTAAGAATATGCCAAATGAAAAAGCAGTTGGTAAGATGAAGTTTTGGACAAGAGAACTTAAATGTGGTTTTTGCAAAAGGAATTCACACACTGTTTCAAATTATAATTGTTAAGTGTAATTGTTAAGCAAACAGTACTATGTCATTGTGAATTAGGTGGAAAAAGTGTGTTGTGTTTCTGTAAGTGAACACAGGCTGCATCAAAATAGAGATGAGCATAGAATTTGTGAATTGTCTACCGCAGGTGCAAATATGTCAACACCTGATGAATCAATTGATCCTTCTAGGCTTCTATTGTTTAATGAAATGATAAATGGAAGCTTCGATTCTGGACAAATAATGGCAATATGACAGGTCCCTTCTCAAAGTTACTGCGAAAACCAAAGGAAAAAAACAAATATGAAAATGTTAATTTAAATCTCCATTTTGCTGAATAGCATTTTGCATAGAAACATGTTTTGACCCCCTCCCTCCAAAAAACAAAGTGGGGGGAAGGGAAAAATGGCTAGGTTTGGTTTTAATGTATGGCTAGCCACAAAGTGGAGAAATATTAGATCATCATGTCCAAATTTTGAATGTGTATTTTCTCTCATACTCAGTGATACAAAGCAAATCTTAACATACTGTCCTTATTCATATTGGCAGAATCTTTTTAAGACATTTTCTGTAATATTCTGTAACTAACTGCACTTTTGCTAGTTTTTTATGTTTGAGTATTTTTGAAAGTGAGTCTACCACCAAGTGCCTTCATTGAATTAAAATGATTAATGTCAAGATAATGTTGAAGGGCATTTCAAGAAATTGAATTACAGATTTGCATTCTGGATATTAGCGTCTACTTCCAAGTTGAGGGTCAGATCCTCAGCTAAGTGAATCAGTGCAACTCCACTGATTTCAGTAGAGTCATACCAGTTTGTGCCTGTTAAGAAAGGATTAGTATTTCCCCTCCCCCCCCCTGAATATTCCCCCTGAATATTAGCTTTGATCCTCCAACAACATTAAACACTTATTGAAACAATCCAAAACATCAGAAGCAGTGTAACCGAGGTGAGTATGGGCAATACTTCTGGAGTATATTTCTCAGCAATATTCCAGTGTTTGGATGATCAGGAACATTCCCAAAACTAGCAAATGCTACATGAATATTTATGAATATAGCATATATTCACAGAGTATTTGTTAGTCATGGGAACATTCCTGATCATCCAGTCACTGGAATATTGCTGAGAAATGTGCTCCAGAAGTGTTGCCTGTATTCAACTCAGTTACACTGCTTCTGACATTTTGGATTGTTTCAATAAAGTGTTTGATGTTGTTGAAGGATTAAAGCTAAAGAAACAAACAAAAAAACCCCCTTGAAGACAATTGATACCTTTTCCCAGAGTGCATAAGTACCTTAGGGGTGTAGGTTGTAGCCGTGTTGGACTAAGGACATAGGCAGACAAGGTTCTTTGGGTAAATCTGATATCTTTTATATTCATTCCTTCCAGCAAGATCACACATCAATTGCAGATGCTTCCTCGTCCTGACAAAGGGTTTTTAAACCCGAAAGCTTGCTAAGAAAAAAAATTCCAACTATAAAAGATATCATATTTACCCAAAGAACCTTGTCTGCCTAAGCAGCTTAGGAGCTTTTGAAAAGTATATCCTATAGCTCTTTATGGAAGATTTTTTTAAGAGAAGGAACCACAGCTCTTTCACAGGCAGACATGAAATATTGCTCTTCTCTAGAAAAATACTAGGAATCAATCTACAAGACCAAATATGATTCTCCTTTGGAGTGACATACTACATCTGGCAGAAATTGTCTTCTGTACTGTAGAGAGGCAATGATATGCATCCCTGCACATGCAGAAGACATTTAAGCCCGCTCTTACACTACATGGATTGTTACAGGGAGCCTTAGCAGCGCAACCACATTATTATGGATTTAAACACTTTGATTTTGAATTTGGAAGCACTGTATCTCCCTGGATAACTTCTGTTAAAGGCAACCTACTGATTTTGGAAAGACTATGTTAGCATAACTCATGTTCTAAGGAGCTAGAAGAAGGAGTAAAAAAGAAGTCTTTCAACTTAACTTTAATTTATAACTGCTTAGAGTTCCTTGGCATGTACATTGAATCAACTTAGGCTCCTGGCAGCATCAGTGCAATGTATGTAAATTTGTGAATTTTATGCAACAGCTCTGAATTTGGCTCATTTATGCCAAGTACAGACATTATACTTTTACCATATAAGCGATTGGAAACTAATCTGTACCCATAACGGAAGTTTGGTACACAAAACAGTCTATAACTAACAAACCAGAGTTTGGCGCACACAGACTGGTTTAAAAATGGTGGGACTCAGTTTAAAATTTGCACACTGCTCTCCCTGCCCCCCGTCAAACAGAGAATGTGTATTCTGTTCACTACCAATCTAAACTATACCACTTACAGAGAACCGCATAACTTCAATCGATTCCACTCAGGTTTTTGAATGTCTGTACCTACCCTTAGTGTCATGTGCAACATAACACTGCTAACTTTTCTTAAAAAAAACATTAATTTAGCATTTTCTTCTTTATTGTACCTATGTGAACCAAGGATTGAATGATGGCATCAAGGTACAAGATTATCCTCAATCCCTCTTCAAATATCATTGTGCACAGAAGAATAATAAAAGCAGTGACTTCCTCTTGAATCCCTCTCCCCACTTCTTCTAAAGCCTCCTCCCTCCTGTGCATCCATGAAAGGATGAGGATAATCTGGTACTAATAATGCAGTGATACTTGTTGCAGGTTGGATATAATGTAGCTTCCATGATTCTGTTGATTTCAATGGAAGTCAGTCGCATCTAAATCTTCTAAGGCCAAATTCAGACACAGAGTAAGAGAAAGCAACTGGCTTTTATATACAAAATAACAAAGATGGAAGAAGATGTGCTGTTGTTGCAAAAAACCCCAAAAAACAAAAACAACAGCATACTAGGTTGTATTAATGGGAGTGTCACTTGCAAATCAAGGGAAGTGATTCTTCCAGTCTATTTGGCACTCGTGATGCCTCACTTGGAGTGCCATGTTTAGTTCTGGACCTCACACTTCAGGAAAGATGTGAACAGTTTGGAAAGAGTTCAGTGCAGAGCAACAAAAAAGATTAGGGGTCTGGGGAAGAATTAAGAATGATGAAGAAACCCTGAAAAAACAGGGTCATTTAATTTGAAGAAGAAAAGACTGAGGGGGGATTTGACAGCACTCTTCAAATACCTGAAGGGTGACTATAGGGAGGATGGAGATTGGCTTTTCTCTGTTGCCATAGGGAACAGTACTAGGAGCAATGGCCTCTAGTCTCAGCAGGGGAAAGTTAGGTTGGAGATTAGGAGGAATTTTATGAGCATAGGGGGTATGTCTGTATGAGATGCTTACTGTGCATTAGCCTAATACCACTGCATAGTAGTGCAGTGGTTAATAACCATACTAATAACCTACTGTGCAGTGGTATTAAGTTAATGCACAATAAGCATAAAAATACTTTGTGCTGCTGCTAATGGCAAAGTAATGCTAGTTACTGTGCATTCAGTAACTCTTATTAGAGGCACTAAACTAAATATGCAGTAATTAGGGCACATTAATGAACATGTAGACATGCCCAGGGTGGTCAAGCATTAGAACAGGCTACCTAGAGAAATTATAGAATCTCTAGCCTTGGAAATTTTCAAGACCAGGTTAGACAGACACTTGCCTGGATGGTTTTAGTCCAGGATGCTGCTGCCTTGAGCAGGCAGCTGGACTATATTATCTTATATTGTCTTATGAGGTCCTTTCCAGCCTTATTTTCCTATGATCCTATGATGACACAAAAGCAGGAAAGAAAAACAGAAAAAATTACTGTTTATCTGGGAAAGTGTCCCTCATTTAATGTAATGTGCAACATAAGCTATCATTTTTAAAGAGTATTCATTTTGTTTTTTCACCTTTATTCTACCTCTGCAAACCAAGGACCAAGTTATGTCACTTAGGCACAGCCCCATGCATAGTGCTGCCATATTCCTGGACAAGAATGTCTAGACAGTGCTTTGAATTTGGCCAGAGGGTGAATTTTTCAAGAGAAATGATTCAACTCAGTGCATTAAGTTTTCCCATAAATGTTTTACCTTGTTACAATCCTAGGAACTCTGTCTTTGATTTAACATGCTGAAAAAAGTGCATAAGAAATAAGTTTTGCTTTGCATAATGCACAGCCATCCCACACTGACCTCCTAGAAGATAATGCTCATAAATTAAACATTTGTGTTTAGACTGGCAACACGAGAATCGTAGTAACGTGGGTTTGGAGTCTGTGGGCTGAATCTGTGACTCTGAGTAAATACCCTATAATTAGAGAGAATTTATCTGAATGTATTTATTGACAGGGGGGGGAAAAGCTCAATATTATATTTTAAAAGCCAAGGTAAAACTGTACTGTGTGCGCACCCTGAGGGCAGGATAGAAAATTATTCCAACATTTGGTTAAGCAGTACATACCATGAAGTCAAGGAAGCTGGGCCTGCTTCAGTCATGGGTGATGAAAGAGGAGAGTAACACAAAAATGAGCAGTTGGCAAAATAAGATTTTTTTTTCTTTAAATGAAAATTCAATTGAAAATGATTACCAGCTTATATTTGGAAGAAAGAAATCCTGAAAGAATTGGTGTGTCTTTGGACAAAAAGATGTGTGCACTGGTGCATTTATCATTAGTTGCAGCTGTCTGAAGCATGGCTGATTATACAAGATATATATATATACACACACACACATATATATGCAAGCCAATTCTATTTGCCATTTTTTTATTATGCAGTGTTGTGTAAGCACTGATTTAACTTTGGTTTCATCAATTGCTACAATAGAAATGCATACCAATAGCAAGTTAAACTAATTTTATCTTTTTTTTTAAACCTGTGCTTACTGCTTAATAAAGGTTTCAGATAGAAAACATCTAAAGGGAAAAAAAGGTTGAATATATATATATTCGTGCATGTACCAAGCCTTTATATATATATAAAGGCTTGGTACATGCACATCTCCTGAAATGACATTATAATGGTGTTAATGCTGTGTCTATTATAAAAGAAACCAGCACTTACGCTCTGGAAGTAATTGCTTCCCCTGAGCATATTGACAGAGTTGTAGAAGACTAAAGGTTTCAAGCAGGCTTGTCAGAGCTGCAGTTAATTTTCCTTAAAGTTTTATACGTCTAAGGAAGAGAAAAGTCCACGAAAAGCTTCTACTAAAATCAATGAAATGGCTGCCACTGGATTTGGATTAGTCTCTCTATTTCAGAGCCTCTGAAGAGGACTTGTCCAGTGACTCATATTTAATTGAAGACTCTTGGAAGCAATTCTGAACTCATCAATGAACTAAGTAAAGAAGCTTTACATTATGCATCCAGGACTCAGAGTGGGGGCAAGAAGCTGTTATGCATCAAAGAGGAAAAATAAATCCAGTTATCTAATCATCTGAAAAATGAAGATGTGCTTTGCATGCCAAGCACATTGAAATGATGTTGCTGAAATAGCTCAAAAGTGCATTTTTGGCTTCACTGTCATGTGATGTTCCCACTATTACTGAACAGTAAAATATTAATGATATTACCTTCATGATGTCCATTTAAGACAGTTTTGCAGGAAATGCATTATTACTGTGCTTCTAATCATGGAGCTAAAAGCCATTCGAATACATCTTTCTTTAGTGTAATCTAGTCCTCTGAGCACACGCTTCAAGCCAAGTTTCTAAAACATGAAGACTGTCAGGAAGGAATTGCCTATTATCCACAATCATAAGGAACAGCCTAATGATAAAAAGAAAAGAGGCTATAAGGAGCCTGGAAGGGAAGGCAGGGGGCTTTGGTTGTAACCACAAATCCTGATGCTGTCCAAGTATTTTATCGAATGAGTGTTAAAAACAGAATTCATAAACAGAAGCTGGGACCTGTGGCCAGAACCTAGATCTTCTCTGTAGGTCAGTTCCCTCCTTACTGGGTATGTCTACACGAGACACTAAAGGCACAGTAGACTAATTCTACTGCGTATTAGTGCACCCAGCAGAAGCCGTGATAATGCTCTAAGGTAATACACAGTAGAATTAGTCTACTGAGCATTAACATCACGAAAAAAGCATGCGTCAGTGCTACTGCTCAGTAACACCGATTATAGCGCATTAAGTTTAGTACCTGTAATTACAGGGGCTGGTACTAAACTTAATGCACTTTAATTATGGTGCATTAACGAACATGTACTTGTACCCACTGTGGCATAATTAGACACTCTCTTGCATGGTCCTCTCTGGCCCCATGATTCTTTCCTTCTTGACTATTCAGGGAAACAGTTTCAACAGGAGGAGTGGTGGATATACCTAGGGTTATTTGCTTGTGGCTTGCTGGTTAGGAGGAACATTCTGACTATGTGGGTGATCACACTTTGGAATAGGCTACATAGGGAAATTTAGAAATCTCCATCCTCGGAAGTTTTTAAGAGCAGGTTAGCCAGACACTTGACTGAGATGGTTTAGTCAGGGATGCTCCTACCCAAAGGCAGATCCAGGATTTGGGAAAGAGGAGTGCAGGAGGTAGCTGCACCCCACCTCTTCCCACTTTCAGCCTCTTACCCTCACTGGTGGAGGCCTCTGGGACTTTTTAAGGTCCCCAAATCAGGTGAGAATCCCTTGTCAACCCCTCTATACTCAAGCAAGTCAAGTCCTCTTCTCTCCCTCCCTTCCTCACTTCACCACTGCTGGTTTTTCTGCTGTTTCAGGGTAGGGAGAGAAGTTTTGGAGTCTTTTACTCCAGCCCAGCTGTGCAAAGGCTAGGCTAATCTGGGACAGTGACAGTGGCAGGGAAGAAGAGGCGGGGGGGTTTTTTTTTTTTTTTTTGGGGGGGGGGGGGGTTCCCATCCCATCCCCACTGCTGCTGCCCCTGTCACTGTCCTAGCTGAGATCAGCCCCAGTACAACCAAGATGATATGGCACATAGTACTCCTTATTGGAAGAATAAAGAGGAAAGATATTTTCTCCTGGTGTATTAGGATCACTGAAGATGGACCACTGTCAAAACAGAAGAAATATGAGTAGAATTCTATTTCTTTTTGTGCTTATAAATGGCCATTTTCTAGCCATGTTTCTGGTACTTAGGCAGACAGAGGCAAAAAAGGAAAATGGAATTCTGCATTCTGCTTCTATTCTGGGTGAACTGCAATTGGTCTCTTGGCATATGCTAGACTTCCCACTGAGGATTTGGATCATACTGGGAGGCAGGACAAGTGATTCTTGCCTTCACCATGGGAATGATTTAGAGCCATGGGAATGATCTAAAATAATTTGGGGCCCTTGACTTCTGTATCTTATTTGTATGTCAGCATGAAGGAAGATGAAACTGAATATATATTTAGCTCATGGTCCTTCCTAACACCAAAAGGCCATGTTGACCAAATCTTAAAGACCTTCATGAAAAGACAGAGGCCTTAACAGTGATGACAAAGATGAATCCCTTCAGCCTGTTGTGACTTTAGTCAGATCACTATAGCAGCACTTAGCAACAGGCCACTGCTTGCAACTCATCCCCTTGTTGTGTGCCAGAACTCTCTTCATTCCCCTGGAGAACAGCAGATGCTGCAGAAGAAATAGATGAAAGAAAAGCAGGTGATAAGACCAAGCAGGTGATAAGACCCTGGCGATGCCTCCTCTACTGCAGTGGCTGTATCATGCTGCAAGTTCCCCAAGCTGCTGTGAGCTGGATCCACTCTCTTCATAGTCTGGATCTAGCCCATGGGACACAGGTTGCCAACATCTGCTTTACAGAATTATAGCAACATCATACACATTTTGACTGTAAACTCAATTCTAATGTCCCACTGTGCCAAAAAGATGTACAGAAGCCAGCTGTGAAGTCTCTGAGTGTCACTGGGTAAGTGCACACCCATATAAACCCTCTCATTACCATCCTGACCTTTTTTCCTATCCTCAGTGTTCTCCATTAATTATAATAATGCCAGGGCTTTCTCTACTTATTGTGATAAAAGGGATGAAAATAATTAGTGATCCACCCATGGATAATATCAGTCAAAGTTGGGAAAGGGGTTTAGAAATATCCCCAACCTGCTTGCTGAGACAACAGAAAATCTATAACCAATGTATCCAATGTTTTAAATTTTCAAAGTCAATGCCTGGGTAAAGAAGCAGCAAAGTAATGAAGACCATGTCTTTATGGCATCATCTCCCTACAGATCTGCATAGGTTTACCAGCAGAAGAGACTTCTGGTAAATGCACTGCATGCTTATTAAGCCTAACCTGGTGGTTGGCCAAGTGAATATGTGTCTGTGCTTACTGAATCCAAATGAAAGTTTAGCCCTGATATGGACAAGCATCCATGCAAGCCATGCTGTCACATGCCAAAGGAAGCTCAACAAATTGTGTAGAATCAGGAGGGGACTCTGTTTAAAGACCCTCTTTAACCTTCTCTGGAAGATCTTATCCTGGGGATATATTTACAGGACATTTGGAGATTTTAAGGGTAAGTACGAAGTCCACTGCCTGCTCTGCATTCCAAAATCCTTTTTCTTGCCTATGAAATAAGGGTAAGAAAAATTGTAGCTACTCAGTTTTCTGCCTAGCTTGTTTTCCTTCTTCAAATTTGTTTTTTGCTCCAGTACCCACTTTAACATATCCTGCTTCTGAATTCATTTAAGTGATGCTCTGATCAGTCAAGTCTCTTTAGTAAGGAGAGGTACTGCCAACAGATGGATCACAAAATCGTATGTGCCTTCTAATGAAACCAATCTTCCTAATTTACTTTTCCCTGAAGAATGCTTTTATGCTTTCCCCATTTCTTCAGAGTACAACTCTCAAAATCATCTGTTTGACCATGTTCCCAAGGTGGCACTTGTGATATAATAAAATATAAACATTAAAAAGATAACCATGGTTAGTTTAAAAGTCAGGCAGGTTTTGAAGGTGTTGTTGAAGAGCCTTCAATTATTTAGCAGTGACACTATAGCATCACAATTACTGTTACTTTGAATGAATATTCATGAATGTGGATTAGTTATTGCAGTAGTCATAGGTGAACTCTAAAAGGTTTGCAGTTCAGATGTAATGAAGAGAATCATTCAAAGGTTTGGAAATTTATCAGAAATAGTAAACTTCTCTGCAATTATAAAAACATACAAGTTACATAAGAACACAAATCCCAATGAAGGCCAATCTGGGAACTAAGGAACCTTAGCACCGTTAAGCTATTTAGGTGCCTAAGTCCCACTGGGCATGTCTACATGAGATGCTACGTTGCCATAGTGACGAGCAATGGTGACATAGCATTGGTGGGCACAAACTGTGACGGTGATGCTACATTGCCGTAGTATCCAAAAATAACTGCACTGCAGGCATGCACAGTACTGGTGGGTAGCACACAATCATTTAGTACTTCAGCAAGTGGGTAAGACATGCCCACTGAAATCTATATCATTTGAGGATCTGTGTCTAAATCACGTGGGAGCTCTTGAAAATCATACTTTAGCTTTTTTGGTAGGGTCCCTTAAAGGATACAATGCACCCTCTCTAGTTCTTACAAAACTGACCCCTCCCCACTTACACCAACTATATATATATATATATATATATAAGGAGTAATATTTGTAATGGTTTTGGGTTGAACTTACTTATTTCTGAAAGAGCTGAAGTATCTAGAATATGCATAGTGGTATCTGGAATACGTATAGTAGTAGGTCAGGCAGAAGTCAGTATCTACTAGATTATTAAAGATCTGCAATCTTTAAGCTTGCTCAAGGTCTAAAAGAGGTGGAGATTAAACCAGAATTCAATCCCAGTGGCAGAGCACTACCCTCCCAGAGGCAGTCAGAAGTGATGACAGCGGTGATCGAGTAGTGCCCTCTCCCACCAGCAGTGGTGAGGCAAGAGGAATGTCTGAGCCAGCAGTTACATTGACTACCCAGTTCACCTTAAGACATCTGTGAACTCACTGACTTTGCACAGTGCTTAATAGTAGGTTGAGCTGAACTACTGACGATTAAGGGTTTCCCAAGATTCTTTGTTTATCCCATTT
>NW_005841901.1:836981-847361 GCF_000455745.1 Alligator sinensis | reverse complement strand
CTTTCCCTATTATAGTTTAATCTTTCTTGTGAGTGGGGAAGTCTGTTCCCACTGGAACATCCAGGGGGCTTGA
The DNA here is from genome assembly GCF_000455745.1 of Alligator sinensis. Classification (NCBI taxonomy): domain Eukaryota; kingdom Metazoa; phylum Chordata; order Crocodylia; family Alligatoridae; genus Alligator; species Alligator sinensis. The sequence goes on along the minus strand of NW_005841901.1, from coordinate 847,288 downwards.
GCCAAGAGAAGTAATTTGTACAAAATGCCTAAAATTGAACTTGGCCCTTATTACTTCCATCATGAGCCTGGTAGAAGGGTTATACAAGTGCAATATTGTGTGTTTAAATGTTTCTTCTTTATGATTTAATTATATCTTTGTAGGGCCAGATCATGGCTGAACCATTTAATATTTAGAGAAGAATGGCCTACAGGATGATTCAAGTAGCCCCTGTGCTTAAGGGAACTTATGGGATGTTACGACCTGGTCCTTGGCTGGAGAGCAACTCAACTAAACATGATAAGCATAGGTGAGTCGTAGTCTCCCTCCTTGTTATATGGAAGTCATAGCAGGGAGAAGTATGATGCACCCACTAAAGAGCTGGCACAGACTATATATCCTCCAGCACATGTGAGCAGCTCTGAAAGACATCCTGGCTGGGTGAAGCTGAACATGTGCCAATGTTTTTTCTTCTCCCTTTGGTTTCTGTCATATTTCTTTGATCATGTCCAAGCTTTTGTCAAAAGCTGTGAGATCATTCCCCTTTGAAATCCATTTAGCATGGGTGGATATTAAAGAGGCCCAAGTCCCCTCTAGACACACTGGTTTTCTAAAGCAAAAACATATTTCTTTTACAGATGGGATTTTACTGCTTTTTGCTCTAAGAAGGGTTTTGGAAGTCCTTCTTGATCCTCTTCAGGTGATCAGCTGTCCTCCTAGAAAAAAAATTGTATATCTAGCTCAAAATGTTAGCTAAAATCTGTCTTGCTTTTTATATGCACAACTAGTCATATAAAGAAAAAAAAATAACAACAAAAAAAAAACTGTGAAGACTTTTGAGTGTGTGTGTGTAGAGGCAAGGTTTGGTTATAGATTTGTGTCCGTAAAAGTATCTGGGTGTCTTGGATCAACAACAACAATAAAATCCAATCTCTGAGATCATTATAACTCTAATAAGCAATGAATACTTTGTCCATCTTTTCAACCAAAAAAAAAATGTCATCAAGGATAAATGAAAGGTCAGACTTTTGTTTACTTACAGCCCAATAAACAAACAAAAAACGGTGCAGACTTAGTGGGGACCAAGTTCTGAACTTCCTGCCAAGGGGAAAGGTCAGAGGGACTCTGCTGAAAACAATAGGATTATTATTTATTTATTCGCTGGGTAAGTGAGATCACAATCCCACCCATGATGTGTGATGCCTTTTCAACTAGGGTCATTGCTATATGAAATGACAGAAGTTTTCCCAGGTGAAAACAGATAAACTCATTGAACTTTTTGGCAAAGCACAACTATTTCATCATTTAGGCACATTGTGGTATTATTCACTGGAAAACAATGAGATGCACTAAAATGGAAAAATGCCAGCTCCCCAATGAAAATTTAATGCACTACACATGTATTTGTAAACAGTGAAATCATTATAAGTTGTTTTTTTTTTTCCAAAGACTTTTGTAGGTCTGATGAAATGCTAAGCTGTCACAAATCCTCTTAAGTGTATGCATCATATGTGCAGGGAGGGATTTGAACCGTATATCATATTTCCCACAATGAACATGAATTTCAAACTGTACTCTTGGATGGCTAGTTTGTGAGACTTCTTTTCTTATTCCTCCTGACATAAAGGAACATCCTTAATATCTCTAGGCTACCTCATACCCCTTCCATGTACTTAATTTTTCCTTCATGAATGATCCATTATTTTCCCCGTCTCTGACCCTTGCTCTCTGTCTCACTGTTTACTATTCTTTACTGCATTTTATATTATTTTTCTGGATCATCTGTTATGCCACCTCAGACAAGTTGATACCTTATTCCCCCTATTTCACTCCTGTTTAAGAAATTATATCTTTTCTACACCTAGCAATGCTTCTGCTACTCAACCTCTCCATTACTATGCATGTTTCTTAAGATGGGCCACTGCCCCACTTCCTTTTCTCTACACTATGTCTCATCTTTTATTACCACTCCTTTAAAAATTCTACCTTAAGTATCATATCTGTGATACCATAATGGCCTAATACCTGATGTGAAGATATTTTTTTAGGGATCATTACAGATTGGACTAAAAACATGGGTGAGTGCTCATGTGTTGAATTTACCTTTCAGTAGAGAGAAAGAGTCCAGGTCCAGCTTGGAAAAAAATGATTGAAATTCTGGCTCAAATAAGTCATCAATTCAGACAATAAAGGACTGATTTATTAATAGACTGTCATTTCCCATCACTTTGAGTATGGGCCTTAAAAGGATTTTTTTAAGTACACCCTACTTTGTGGGAGAAATTAGGACCTGTGAAAAAGATTAGAGAGGAAATATATAATTTAAGTGGTGACGGAATGCAGTAGTTGTAGTTGGAAAAAGAGAAAAAAATGTAACAAGGAGGCTGAGTAAGAAGATGAAAACATAATCTAAGGAAATAATATAAAACAAAGTTTACTTTACTGATACATTTATTTAAAAACAGTGTGATATGGGTTAGGTTAGTGGTTAGAATAGTCCAGCAATGCACAGCCCATGGGCCCAATTGAGCCTGCAAAGGCATTGGATCCAGCTCATGACCATCTGTTCTGGCCTGTGGTGGGGAGTGGAGGATGTATTGCAACACCTGGGGGGTGCATCAACCCCAGAAACCAACTTAAAGGAGCTGTATTCTTCATTCCCAAGCTACCTGTTGCTGCTGCATCCCTCCCTGATCCATGTACTTCCTTCTCACTTGCCTCTTACTGCTTACCCTTATAGCCAAATTCACTGTACCCCACTGCCGCTGGCCATGTTTTTTGGAGGCAGTTGGTAAGCAGAGACTGTTATGGGGGTGAGGGAGCAACCCTCTTTAGAGAGGAAAGACAGCTGTAGAGGCAGCAGATAATCAGCTATAAAAGGTTTCCAACCCCTGGGTTAGTTAATTCAAGACAAGAGCTCTTATTATGCTTTAGTATGGTAATGGGGAATCTAATGTTGAGGTGTTAGAGTACAACTGTCCTAGACTCTATACATACAACAAAAAAGTCCCACCCTATAGACCCCCTACATTCCAGGAAAGAATTGTACTTGGGAAGAATGTGTTTTCTTTATTTTAAAAATATAATCTAATTTCTGTCAGGTTTTTTTTTATTTCATAGAATGTACTGTCCTCTCCTTGAACACTCCACACGCTAAATGAAGGTACCCTTTGTCTCAACTCACGGTTTTTGAATAAGGAATGACTAGTGTCTGAACAGTCACCTAGGGTGAATACAAATCTGTTCTGTTTCACCTGCAAGTGATATTTTAAGGACTCTGGAATTTAAAGTTTCAAGGTGAAACCAAAGTTCTTTCCAGAAACTAGTTGGGCATGCAGCTCTTGTCCTGGGTCCATACCTCCAGATCTTCTAGTTTAAAGGTGATGATTCATCGACTTCCAGGATGAAGGTGCAATAGAATATAGAATTGTTATTAAAAAACAAAACCAAAAAACAGAGCTGTGTGTACTTGTGGGGTGACTCAGCAGAAAGAAAACTGCAGGGGCGATATTTCATCAGAGGCGGAAATCAGTTCAAGGTAGCATAAACATCAAACAACAAAAAAGATATCCTAACTTGAGATTCATTTCACTCGAGAGCAAAACCCCCTTTTCTGCAAACATTCTCCATGCTGCTTGCCCAGCAGTCCTACTTATAGTTTAGTAATTGAGCAGCTTTGTAAAGAGGGGGTAAAGATGCAGTTGAATTCACCCCTTCATATTATAGGACATATTCCTATACCGCATTGCAATGGTTTACATGTTCCTCCATGTATTCTTGTATGTTAGAGGTAAGCAGTTACATACATATACCTCTTGTTTTATCATTAAAAATACTTCAGGGAAAAGCCACCCATGCAAAATGAGCTTTGTTCAAACAAATGCCCAATGGACACAGCACGCTAATTATTAAACACATCATGCCACCACATGAAATTCCCTTCCATTACCATTGCCCAGAGGCATAACAACATGACAAGGCACCTGGAGAAGCTGCTCTACACACAGGGGCAAGGAAACATACGCCTCATCGAAACACACATTGTGTGGCAGCAGGAGCAACCATTTTTTTTCCTCCCCCAACAAGTCAGTGCTGGAGACAGCTGCCCTGTTTGCCCTGACCTAGTTATTCCACTAGCATTGTCTCTAAACTACAATAATGCAGCCCCACTCACTGACATTTTTAGATTCAGAGCAAATTTTTGAGTGAGTACGCTTTCCCTCCCTGATGCTTGCATGCATCTTCATAAGTACTAAATGTATTATGATGACTGTCCTTATTTATAATTCTTTGTTTTTTAAGAACTAATACACCCCTATTTAACATGGTTGTACACAAACATCATCCACCAATCACAGTCAGGCTAAGAACAAAATTCCCAGTGTACCTGCTCGGTGAGCAGCACTGCCACAATGCAAATACATAAACCCTTTAAGTGGCATTCTGTAGGCACCAATGTTTTACTGCAAAAACCTGAGCAGAATATAGATTTAGATGAGGCCACAAGAATGGGAGAGCTGGTTCCTGAGGGGTACTTAGGTACACTGTCCTCACCTGCTGTCCTTTGAAACTCACCAGTGAATCAGGGTTTTTTTTCATCAAGTAGATACTGGCACTGCAGGGACAAGATATACTTTGAGAGTCACAAATATTTCTTCAAGGAGGGAGACAGCATTTCTGCATGAAGGCAAAATGTGGGGATATGGGGACACAGGGCAAAAAAATGGCTCTCTAATTTCCGTTCCCCACAGTGAGAATCTCCCTATGTTCATTGCACATTTCCCTTTTCCATTGCCTTTCCACAGCACATGTAACTCCTTATATCCCTGTTACCAAGACAGCCCTCCTGAATCTTCTTAAACCTTAGATCCCCAAGAGGAATGCCTCACTAAATGCAATGCACATAAGCAAGAATGAGAAAAAGGGTTAAGTACAGGTTACAGTTCTGACTCCTATGCCTCCGCTGGGTTAAGCAACCACTCTTTCTTTTTATCTTTCTATCAGAGGCAATGCAGCGAGGACACAGAGAAAAAAAAGAAGACCCTCCTGCACCCCATGGATTCCACAGGTTTGAAATCATTTACTACATGACCTTGAGCAAGTCATTTTTTTCTGTCTTGTGCTGCTGTATCCCCTCCTGACTTGCATCATCTTTGTTTAGGTCTGTGGATTCTTGGTGGGCCAAATAATACTTTCGTAAAAATATCTCTGAGGGGAGTCAGGGCTATGAATGACCAGAAATAAAGAAAAAAAACAAAACAAAACAAAAGAAAAAAATTCAGAAGCAGAAAAAAAAGCCTATACTTTTCCCTCCCAGGTGAAACAAAATGAGGCATGGGATTTTTTTTTTTTTTAAACCCTAATTACTTTTTAGCCATATCAGCAGGGATATAGTTTGGAAATTGAAGCCTGTGTCTACCACGTCCTGGTAAATGCCCAAACCACAAAGCTATTGACTGTTTTTGAGTGGTTCCCTCAGTACTGTAGGGAGGGTACTGGCACAGGGAGCCCTTGCACCGCCCCAGGTGCCGACTTGAAGTGAGACAATAAAAAGTGACTGCTGCTGGCTGTCGGGACCGAGGGTCGGTCTGAGGCTATGGCCAGTAGCCCGGACCATCAAGTGGGGTTTTTCCACGACGGAGTAGAGTTAGGCACGGAAGCTTATTGGTTTTATAAAGAAAGCTTTACTTACACTGCCGATGGTCACAGTGCAGGGAGGAAACTTGCTTGAGTTGCAGTTGCACACAAACAAACACAAGTGAGATCTCTTCCGAACCGCACCGACCCGAGATGAGTCGTTGATATACAACTCCACGAGCGCTTCACACGGGGGATATGTCAAATTTCCACTATGACAGGGAGTGGCTAAGAGCTGATCAGGCCTCTCTGTCCTCCTCCAAGACACACGCGGAGTTTGCTAGGCTCCACAGCGCGCTCAGAGTTCCCCACGAGATGGTTGTGGAGTCCTCCAACTTGGGCGGAAACTGCTCTAACCTTTTACACGGATAGCGAGCCAATTGCTAGCCGCCACGTAGGAATAATTTAGAATCAGCCAATAATGAGGTACGAATTTGCATGTGTGTGGCGGGAACTCTTTGCACCGGGAATTTCTCTCTGCAGCTGAGAAATCCACCGTGCAAAGAAAGCTCCATGTGGCGTGAAAATTCCAATGTGCCGAGGCACTAAAAATCATTGGGTTATGACACTGGCATCCACCCAGAACCCACCACTGCTCTTGTGCACTGGGCACCCAGAAATGTCTCCACACTGTTAGGTTTCCTCATTCTCTCCAGGACCTGAAGAATCTTCACAGTGAGATTTGAATTAGAACGTTTCCATTTTAACAAAACCATATTTTTAGATAGGAAAAAAAAAGTTGAAAACAAATGTTAAAACTGGATCAGGCCTTTTGCTGCTACTAGGACGTTGGAAAATCATTAGGAATGCCTTTGTTTAAGATACTGTCTGGGGTGTCCTCACAGAAAACAGAGATTGTATTTCCAGAACAACCACTTCCACACAATATGCTTCAATGTTGGCAGAGAGGGAAAGTTTGGAAGAGTACCAGATGATGAACCACTGTATATACATATACAGAGATATGTATACATTGCAGCTCAGTCAAGGCATACACTCAAGAGGAAGACAGAGAAAGTGTTTCACGGACATCCTCAAGGCCAACTTGAAAAACTGCAACATCAACATCAAGTTGTGGGAGACTGTTGCCCAGGACTGCCCCAGATAAAGAAAGAGTCTACTGAAAAAGTGTCAGTACTTTGACACTTTTCAATGCCAACAGATGGAAAAGGAGCAGAAGAAACAGTATGTCATGACCAAATGAAAAATCCAGAACCACCCACCCCTCACAGAAACACATGGCCAAGCTGTAGCAGAGTCTGGCAATCCTGGATTAGCTATCTTTGGACCTACAGATAAGATAATAATGGAAGATAATCATCCTTGACTGTGAGGGATTGCCAAAAAAGAAGATTTGCACTTTTTGTAAAAGAGTTCCACTGTATGATTGTTCAGAATTCAGGGATGAAACTGGAGATAGGCCTCTTCAAAGTCTGTGCATTAGGATCACAGGGGAGAGCAACAAGGGTGATGTCATGGTGGGTTTCTGCTATATACCACCAGATGACAAGGATGAGGTGGATGAGGCTTTCTTCAAACAGCTAGCAGACGTTTCCTGATCACAGGCCCTTGTTCTCATGGAGGACTTCAATTACTCTGACATCTGCTGGGAGGGCAATACATCAATACACAGGCAATCCAAAAAGTTTATGGAGAGTGTTGGGGACAATTTCCTAGTGCAAGTGTTGGAGAGGCTAACTAAGGGATGTGTTTTTCTTGACCTGATGCAAATAGGGAAGAATTGGTGGGGAATGTAGAAGTGGATGGCAATTTGGGCAGCAGTGGCCATGAGATGATTGAGTTCATGATCCTGAGGAAAGGAAGGAAGGAGAGCAGGAGAGTATGGACCCTAGACTTCAAAAAGCAGACTTTGAGTAAATCAGGGAACTGATAACTGATGGGCAGGATCCCCTAGGAGACCAGTCTGAAGGGGAAAGACATCCAGGAGAGCTGGTTGTATTTTAAAGAAACCTTACTGAGGGCACAGGAGCAAACCATCCTGATACACAGAAAGTCTAACAAGTATGGGAAAATACCAGCTTGGCTTAGCAGGGGACTCTTCAGTGAGCTCAAATACAAGAAGGAAGCTTACAAGAAATGGAAAGGTGAGCAAAGGACTAGGGTGGGGTGCCCAGACATGAAAGGATGAAATCAGGAAGGCCAAAACATAACGAGTTTCAGCTAGCAAGGGATGTGAAGGGTAAGAAGAAGGTTTTCTACAATTATGTAACAAAAGGAAGATCAGAAACAGTGTCAGTCCCTAATTAAATGGGGGAGGCAACCTAGTGACAGATAAAGAGAAAAAGGCTGAAATATTCAATGCCTTTTTTACCTCATTCTTCACAGGCAGGGTCAGCTCCCAGACTACTGCACCTGGAAGGAGTCTGGGGAGGAGGTGAACAGTCAACAGTGGTGAAAGAATAGGTTAGGGACTATTTAGAAAAACTGGATGTGTACAAGTCCATGGGGATGGACACAATGTATCCAAGGTTGCTGAGGGAGTTGGCCAATGTCATTGCAGACCTGCTGGCCATTATTTTTGAAAACTCATGGTGATTGGGAAAGGTCCTGGATGATTGGAAAATTGAAAATATAGTGCCATTCTTTAAGAAAGGAAAGAAGGAGAATCTGGGGACCTACAGATTGGTAAGGCTCACATTAGTCCCTGCAAAGATCATGGAGCAAAATCAATTTCTTCTTGGAGGAGAAGAAGGTGACTAGGAAAAGTCATGGATTCACCAATGGCAAGTCATGTCTGAACAATCTGATTGCCTACTATAATGAGATATCTGGCTCCATTCATGTGGGAAGAGGAGTGGACAAAATATACCTTGCCTTTAGCAAGGATTCCGATATGGTCTCCCACAACATTCTTGCTAAAGCAAGCTAAGTAAGTATGAGTTGGATAAATGGACTATAAGGTAGATGGAAAACTGGCAGGATCATTGGGATCAACGGGTAGTGATCAAAGGCTTGAGGTCTAGTAAATAGTGTTACCAGATTTGCCCATTACTTTGGGGTGTGCTCATCCATTAGAGATAGTTTCTAGGGTCTTGGTAATTCTGTCCATGTGCTGCTTGTGTTACTATACAGAGCTGTATCTTTCCCTTCTGCAAGCCCTCACCCCCAATGGAGCTATCTTGCAGGACTCAATTTCAATGGGACCGGGTTCCTCCAGTCACCAAATCAGTCACACACACAAACACACACAAATTAACGTGACACGCCTGACCTGGCCGGGCTGATCAGCATGGACAGGCTAACACCCTCATATGCCAAGAATCAGTTCATAATAGCAACAATAAACTGCAGTCAGACACAAGCACACAGGTAAACAGAATCCCTCTGAATCCGGCTGGGTGTCCGGCTGACACCCTCATGGGCCAGCATTCACTTCATAAGGGCATGTCTGAGTCAAACTGGGTCAATCAGCCTGTACAAGCTGATCCCCTTATGTGTTTCAAACTCAGCACGTCCCAATCTTTGGCCTCTTGAGGAGCAGACCCCACAATATTTTTGGGCTTCACAGGGATCCTTAGCTTAGGTAAAAGAAGTGTTGCTGCAGAGCACGGGAGGAAAGAGAAGCAGAGAAGGAAAAATATACCCAATTACTACCAGTTTGACTATAAAAGTTATTTATTGCTAAGCATATGAAATATATAATAGTACTAGTAGTAATAGACATGCAAAAGAAAAACAAACACAAACAATGACAATACTACCCTGGTTTCACTAAGTATTTGGGGAAACTTAGCTCAAGCTTAACTGATACAGTTCAGGTTCAGAAGTTTATGCCTAGAAAGAAGACAGAGAACGCTGGGATCTCACCTAGTCCACGGTACTCAGGCTGCAAAGCTGACAGGCACAGTCCGTAGCACAATCCTTGAAGAGAGAGATGATCTGTTCTTCCAGCGTCCCAAGAACGACAGGGGATGGTGTCAGCACAGGGGTTTTCTTCTTCTTCTCCTTCTTTCCTCCTGCTTCTACTTCTTTTCCTTCCTTTTCCTCTTCCTCTTCTCCCTCTAGCAGCACACACACTTACAGATTTTTATACCCTCAGTTCAGCTGCTTCGAAGCACCCTCAGTAGTGTAAATCATTGTCTTTTCTATTGACAAGGGGTTATCTGGTTTGGACCATCTCAGGAAACTGATTGATAATCAGGAAACACTTAAGATTAGGGAGTAACCCAAATACTTGGGAGCCAGCTTGAAATTCCTATGGGTGGCAGATATACTGATGGGATATCTCATGGTTTCTTCAGGAACAATAGATAGCTTGCAGCATCAGGATTTTGGATTTTTACTTGTTGTGCACAAGCCTCAGCTTAGCATGACTTTTCCAGATCTTACTATAGTCTTTTAACAGACTTAAAGCAATTATTGGGGTGCTCATAACCTTTTGTGGAGAGGACTCCCACCAGTCGTCTCGGGAAAGATATGACAACACCTGGGATTAGGGCTCCAGCAGGCTGGATGCTGTGATGAACCCTTAACCATTGTTCAAATGTTGCCCATACCCCCTCTGACTCGGTCTCTTGCCTCAGCATTCCCTAACCCGGCAACCGAGTTTTAGGCAATCAAGTTTAAATAGTCCCGGGGACCGGGAATGTACGGCCTGAGATGCCTATTAAAATTAGAGGTGTGTGTGTGTCCGGGGGGGGGGGGGGGGTCCTTAGGAAATCCAGATTAGA
>NW_005841901.1:834736-836964 GCF_000455745.1 Alligator sinensis | reverse complement strand
TGGGTGTGTGTGAACATGGGTTGATTAACATTTGGAGCACAGATTCCCCATCATGCAGTGTTCCCCTGCTTCTCTGGTCCCAGAATTCACTGCAGTCTCTGCTTCAGGCTTTCTGTTCTCCATCTCTCATGTAAATGAATGGTCATCTGGTTCCTTCTCGGATGCAAATGAGACCTAGGGCAGTTGGTTCACTCTTGTCACCCTTATCTGGAGGGTCTTAGGTGTGTCTCTCACTGCATCTTAATCAGTTTCGTTTATATAGAGGAGGGGGAGGGAGGGGGGTGAGTCCTTGTGAGTCAGACAGATTGCATCCTGTGCCAGGGTTGCCCAAGAACACACAGCTGAGATGTAACAATAGCTGGTTTCAAGTGGAGTGCCTCAGGGGTTGGTCCAGGGACTGATTTTGTTCAATATCTTCATCTATGATATGAAAGATGGGATGGAGTGCACCCTCAGCAAGCTTGCAGATAACACCAAGCTGGGGGGAAGAGTAGATATGCTGGAGGGTAGAGCTAGGATTCACAAGGCATGTCTGCAAGTGCATTAATGCAACATAATTGGGGATTATTTAGTCTGCAGAAGGGAAAACTAAGGGGAGATTTAGGGTGCAGACAGAAGTGCAGCTCCGTGTTGCAACTGAGAAGTGTTCTGAGTTACAGGGATCTCCTGGAACAAACAGGAGTTTACTGTTGGCTCCAAGGGGGACAGGAATCTAGCTGCTGGCTGGGAGCCTGGATCCAGTTTCACCTAGCAATGGGTCATCCGCTCTCTCAGGCTGTCCCTATTTCAGAATGGGAGAGGAGAAAGGAAGCAGAGAGAGCTCATTCTAGGGGTTCCCCAGCTGGCTTTGGAGGGTGGGACAGGTGTATTGGAGCCCCCACCCCCTCACCTCAGGGGGCTCCAAAACACCCACTGCACCAGCAGGGGATGAAAAACACCCAGACCAAACTCCCACCACTCCATTCCCCCCTCCCATTCTGAAAACAGCTCAAGGCTGGCAGGCAGCATAGACAGATGTTACACACAGTGATCTGTTTTGAAATGTCTTCATCTGACTCCTGCTTCCCCTATCCTAGCCTTGATTCCTAATCCAGCCACCTGTCCCACTGTCTGGACTCACTGCGCCAGTTCTCCTGCTGGCTTCCTCTGGTCCGTGGTCCTGTTCTGGGATCCCAAGGCTCTCAGCTCTGCTCTGGCTCTGTTCCGTGCCTCTGCACAGGCTGTGCTGCAGTCTGTACCTCCATGCATGCTTTCACCTCCTCAGGGGAAGTGAATCGCCTGGCTTTTCTTCTGGCCTCCCGGGTCCACAGGACAACCAGAGCCAGCTCCTACAGCAGCTACAGTGCACATCAAGGAGTCATCTCCTTTCCCTGGAAGAATCTCTGCTACTGCTCTCAGTGGGTACAACTGGCTGGCTCCATACCTGGGTAAATTTGTTTCCCCGGTGTTCATGTCTTTCCTCTGGAACAGGGACTGGGGGTGGCTCCCTGTTACACTCATTTTCTATGACTGTAATTCTGTTTGGCAGGCAACCCCAAATAAGAGGCACACATGGAATGCTAGCCACTATTCCTGTCTGTCTGTGAAGAGTTACAGAATTAATACATCAGCTTGTAAGGAGTGACCTAGAAACTACTATGCAAAGCCCAAGCAAAAGTGAATGTTATGTGACAAATGCCCATCTGCAATGATAAGGAGGAGACAGTCTTAGATAAAGGAGGCTTGAAAACAAAAGCAGAATCAGAGTACTGGGTCAAAGAGCTCATTAAAATACTAAAAATCACACCCCTAGGTGGGGAAAAAGTATGCTAATGAAACATACATGTATGTAAATGAGATACATAGCTAAAACACAGGTATAGAGACATGCTCAGTAAAGAACTCCTTGCGTCACTCCTTTATAACCAATCAGCAAACAAGGATGCTTATGAAAAACTCCTGTATAAAAGATGCTTAGAATTAGAAATCGGTGTGCTTGTTACGTGAAATTTTTCCGCTTGCACCTTTTATTGCTAGCAATAAACCTTCTTTATACTTTCACCCCTGGTATCTTTATTGGCCTTTGCATACCGGGCACGATCCCAGACTTGAGCTGGGGCTCAACAGTTTTTGGCACCCCAGATGGGACTGCCTTAGATAAGCTTTGCCCGGACTAACTGACGACCAGACGACGGCTCCTCTTTATCAAATGTCAGGCGCGCCCCGGGATCTCTTTTCCCGGTGAGACT
>NW_005841901.1:800989-831966 GCF_000455745.1 Alligator sinensis | reverse complement strand
TCTTCTGTATACCGGTAGAGAGGGGATCTCAGGAAATATTTGCATTTGAATGGGAAGACCCAGATACTAGCATTAAGACTCAGTTTTGCTGGACTGTCTTACCCCAAGGGTTTAAAAACAGCCCAACCCTATTCGGCACTGCATTAAGCAAGGATTTACGTAGGCTAAAATTGCCACTGTCCTGTGCTCTTTTGCAATATGTGGATGACTTGCTTTTAACAGCCACCACTGAAGCAAGCTGCTTGGAGGGAACAATTTGCCTCCTTAATTTTCTGGGACAGGAAGGATACCGGGTGTCCAGAAGTAAAATGCAGCCCATATCCCAGAAAGTAACCCTCAGGCTCTGTAGTGTGAATTCAAATGCTCAAAAGACAGCCTTTGTGCTGGGTTAATTCCACCCTTCTATAGGTGGAGCTATGCAATGGGACAGGGAGCTCCACTGGGGCTTCAAAAATAGCTAAAAGTGGATTTTTCAAAAATTCCTAAATAACTTAGAATTTTTAGTCAAGCCTGGAAAGTTAAAGGTGCTCCTAGGTCACTTGTAGGCCTTGTTGAAACTCCCATTCTACATCTACTTATGAATCTGAGCATCCATGTATATACACATATGTCCATACATGTATAGACATATATTTTTACTGCTGTTTTATTGAAAAGAAATTAAAGAAGAAGCATCAAGTAATAATTAATCTCCAACCTTGAAGTTAAATATTAATTTTCTTTGCAAGAAAAGGGGAAGAACAAATATAGTTTTTCATGTTTTAGTATTTGTCTCTGCACTTTTGTACCCTTAACCTGACACTACTATAAAATGCTTATGCAGGTACATTAAATTTTAATGGTAATTGAACACAATTTTAGCTCAGTTACATGTTTTAAATTAATATAATTCCACAGGAGGTTAAGAGAAGCTGCCTCTTCATGTACCTCAGAGAACACAGTCTGAGAAGGGTAGTAAGTACACTCAAACAGCAGCTTAACTTGGGATAAAATATGAAGAATTGTGTCTAGAAATTTCACTTGATTCTAGTGTGAATTGTCAGTCAGTTCTTACTGACATACATTACTGTTATCACACCTATCTATGGGTAAACACTTGTCCTGTTCATGCCAGGGCAAACTACTCTGACCTAGGACAAAGCAATTTCTGTGCAGATGTTCTAGGACAAAGCCCAAAATCTGCTGCCACAAAAAATGTGATACCAGCTTTTCCCCAGGACACTGCAAAAGGTATATAAACACCTGTCTCTGGAAATATAGAGGGATAAGGGACCTAGTTGTCCCACAAGCAACCACTTCCACCCTAATCCCAACCCCTCTTTCCCCTGCCTGCAAGCATGGAGCAGGGAATCCCCTTGTGTTCCTTAGCTTTGTAGTGTGAAATGCATACCCCGGAATCCAGGGGATTCTTCCTAGGGGGTTCTGAGGTGCACATTTCACATTGCAGAACAAGGGAACCCCAAGGATCCCCCACTTCATACTTTCAGACATGTGCCCAGCTCAAAGCCAGGCACCTAGGGCCTTTGTCCAAGAAGATTGGGCTCCTGAAGCCCTGGGACATAGCCCAACACAGCTTTTCCCATGATAAAAAATATGTCTTTTTCCAATGTATGAGACATTCACTGCAAATAGAAAGTACAGTATATCAGGAAGGATACATACCATATTTATTTACTGTATTGCATACTAGAAGCACTTCTTCCCCAAAAATCAGCACCCCAAAATTGGTATTCTAATTTTCTGCACAGAATAGAAGCACCTGCTTTGATTCCTGCTCCAGCTTTGATTCCTGCTCACAGTGGCAATGGCATTTCTATTAAAGCAGCTGAAGGAGTCAATTAACTTTTAATGGCTCCTGGTTCATCATTCCACAAGTATTAGTGGTCTCACCTTTTTTAAGATCTTAATGTTCCACAAATCAAGCTAACCTTTCTTCTTGAAATTTTGCAGTCTTTTAGCTATTCCTAGTCATTTGTCTCCTATTTCACAGCCTTTCAGAATGTTTTTGGCTCTTTTCAATAATTTTAGATCCACTCAGCAGTTGCTAGGGCCACCTTTTGGTTAAGCAAGATGGGAACGTGGAGAATAGGCTCTGCTTCTGTTCTATAAAGCCATAACTCTGCATGTCGCTTGCTTTCTTTAGGGTTCTTCTTTTAATTTAACTCCCTGAATCAGCTACAACATTTTTATTTACTCTTCTTGACTAAATTCTCAGTGGGTGAAAATGAGCCTAGATCCAGCTTAGTCGCTGGGGCTAATTATAGACATTCGGGGATATTAGAGGGAAGTTAGGTCAGGTTCAAAATGGCCACCTAATCTAAGGTAAGTCAGGAACAGAGGAGGCTATTAGGGAGGTTGAATGGATGGGGGAGCAAACAGGTTTGGGGGTATGCTGGGGATGGCAAGGCAGACCCACAGGGTGATGTGGGGCAGGCACAACCTGTGGGGAGATGAGGGGTAGACATGAACTTCAGGGAGGGTGAGGGGAGCTAGTGTGACCCACAGGACAGTTGGGGAGGCAAATGTGACCTGTGGAGGGTTGGGGGGATAGCCGTGACCTGCAGGTGGGTGGGAGGCAGATGCAACCTATGGGGGCTTGCTGGATCTGGGAGGGCTTGGCAGGAGCAGGGGGAATTTCAGTCTCCTTGGGGAGGTTTGGGGGTGACCAGGGGCTATTTTTAGCCTCCTGGCAAACTTACCCCCCATCCCTCTCACCCCTCCCTCCACCAGGACTTGCTTGTTTGGCTCCAGCAGTGGTAAACACCTGTCCAGCAGCACCCAAAACAGAGTGCACTTTTGGGGGCTGAAGTGGGGCGGGGTGGGGGTTGGTCTGCACAGGAGGGGAGTAATGTGCCAGGGGACTAAAAATAGCCTGGTGCCAGGCAGTGGGGGAGGGGGGAAGGAGGTGAAATCCCCAGGGCTTGGGCAAGCGCCTGGACTTTTCCAGTCCTAGAGCTATGCAGGGAATTGTACATATATTCCATACAGAAGTCTGATTTAGATTGATTGAGTTTGATACCATATCAATCCAGATCTGTTTTAGGCCAGGTTCAGCCATTTTTAGACTGGGTACATGGAACTTCTGTACAGTTATAGATTTAAATTGACTTCTGATCACTGAGAGTGGGTCTGAGTTACATCAGGGTGTACATTGGGTGGCCATTTTGAACCTGATATAACCTCATAGCATGCCCCCTCTTTCCCCCCCAGATGTCTATACTTAGCCTGGAGGCCCTGGGAAGGGAAATTATGGCCATGTAATTAATGAGTTAAGGAGAATGAGTACACCCTGGGCCGAAGGAAGCATTAAGGTTGCATGAATGATCTTAACTTGGTCATTTACTGACTTCTAAGCAGCCTTCTCCTTGCAGCCGTTCATTTCTCTGGGGCCTGGTTTTCCTTTCACTTTCACAAGTGGAAATGAAAATTAATTTCTTTCCAGTGAGTGGTGTTAAATAGGCATACAAAACAAGAATCAGGCCACTTCTATATAAGTTACGGCCTCACAATGATGTTGTAATGATTCGATTTTTTCTGGTTTTAAAGCATATAGGGAAATATAATACATGTATGTAAAGGTGGTTGTTTATAATCAAATGATCATCTGTTCTGACACGGATTAAAAACCTTGTCAATAATTTTTGAGGGCAAGCATTGTTTAATAGAGTAGTTCAAATGCATTGTCATTCTTTCAGCAGGGAGGGAGAATCCTCTTAACAGATGGACAGAGTTCTGTCTGTCAGTGATTTGATTACACACGTTTAACAGTTTAGCAGCTGTGTGGTGGCTTGGGTGAAAGGATTTGCATGAATGAATGTTTCATAACATATTTAAAAGTGTTTTCAGATCTGTTTGCTGAGACGTTGAAGAAAGTTGGTTTGGATTTAATTCCAGTGAATTTATTAATATTTAACATATGTGCATGTTGTTTACCTTTGTATTTTAGTTCTATCAAGACACAAGTTAACATGTAATCATACAGTGCACCTACCTAATCATTCTTTTGCTGTAACCTCATAGAAAATATGACTGTAGCATAAAAAGTACAAGATTAAGAAGAGACAATTCTGGAAGCTACTTTTGTTTGTTCTTAGTGGATTTTCTCAGGAAACAAATCCTACTTCAAGTGAAGTCAATAGGAAAATGTCCATGAAGTCAGGATTTCAGTTAGAATACTTTTCTGATCATGAGAAGTGAATCCGGAATCACCGGAATGCAAGTGTTGAACTGCCAGCCTTGACAATAGTATTAGTTACGCATCTAAATGGAGAATCTGCTCGTGTAGGTTAACCCCTTGGTGTTAGAATTTTTCAAAACAACTCATCTAAAGATAAAATATATTAGCATTAATGGTGACAGAATAGGAGGTAACATCCTGGTTTACCTTAATAATGTGTGATCCTGATCATGATCAGCCCAGCCATGGCACAAGGCAACATGTTACAATCATGCATGATAATAGTCTTCCAAAAGGCAATTAAAGGATTAATCAACTACTCAGCTTAGAATAATGAGTTTTGTGAAATCCAGGTAGAATAAATCATCTGACTGACATAACATTATCTCTTGAGCTCATTCAAACAAAACACTCTCTCTCTCTCCTTTATAGACTGAAATATAAAATGCATCAGCAAATATCAAACCATTAACCTCACCATATCACTACCAATGATCTCTGCAAGAAGCAAAGAGGCTCAAAAGAAGCTTGTAGATTGCTCAATAATTGTATCATCTCACAGTGATGTGGACAGTCTGGGGGTAGGGATAAAGTGTACAGGCAGCCCTTAACATGGCCCCTTTCATATACAAAAGAATGTCTTCTCTATCACTAAGCTCTATATCAATACCTCATCTAGGCTTAGTGGTGTCTCATTGAGTTGGCCAATGAGTATAGCAGTGCCACACAGTGTGGCCAGCTGTATTAGGGAAATGGTGATATCCCCACTCATCTTTTTTTGGAACAGCATAGCACTTACTGGAAATTGTGTACATTATGGGCAGACCAAACTTTATCTAGATGGAAATTTTCTAGCTGTACTTTGTTACTTTTGGCTTTACACTGTGGATGCATAGATGTGCATGTGTAGACCAAGCATGTACAGTAAGGCTGTGCACTGACTAGCTACCTATGTGGCTACATCTGTACAAATCTGAGCATCAGTTCTAGAAAAATGACCAGGAAAGGATGAAGGTCCTCCCACACTTTAGCCCCAGTAGCTGACTGATTAAGGCACTTGTTCAAAAAAAATTGAGACCTAGGTGCTAGGTTTCACAAAGAGAGTGTTTGATATCTTCATGACTTCCCAGAATAGTGTTCTAATGCTTCTTCAGTTATTATTCAGAGTGATTTCCAGTGCTTCTTTTGAGGCTGAGCCAATACCCTTTGCATTTAGTAGTCAATGAATTAAAAGGAACTATTAGCACTGGACACAGACATACCATTCAGTTGTGTGCACGTAGGTACGTAGGCTTCTAGTAAGCATGTAGCCTACTTACTGCATGTGCTTAGTCCCTGCACATACAGTCACACATCCAAGCTACAGAGAAAATAGAATCCCTACCTGCACATAAGTACCAAAACATGCTACTGACATAGCTGTAAAGCTGACATGTAGACAGGGCCAGGTTAAGCCTTTAGTGGGCCCCTACTGTTTTTCACTTAATAATAATAATATGTAAAATAAGCACAGCTGGGCCCTGTGATGGCTGTATGTGTTGTAGGGGCTTACTACCACAGCCCTGAGCTCGTCTGCCTACAGGTGGCGACAGGGTTGACCTTGGCTTTGGATCACCTGGTCTGCCAGGAAGTTGTTCTTATATTTTCTCCCCTGCCACGACTTTGATGAAATATATTCCCAGGAGGCACTGCCCGCAGTGATCCTGCCTGATCTCGATCCCTGTTTCTTCTGTGGGGCTCCAAACCTCCTCTTTATCCCAGCCTGGCCTCTCTAGATAGTACTCACAAAATTCTTCCGCAGCCAGGTTGCAGTGCTGACTATTGTGGTATTATTTGGCCCTCTACTCCAGGGTGAACTTTGGTCTCGATTAGGTACACCCTTCCAGGGCTGGTCTTGGCCTCTGCTCAAATATAAAAAAAAAAGGCAAAAAAAACCCTAAAGAAAACCCTGGCTGCTCTCAGCCTCCTTGTCAGACTCAGTCCATGTCCCCTTTTACCCAGGATCAAGTTCTCAAAAATCCCAATTACAGCAATCAAGAAAATCCCTTCATCCAGTCTTTGTTATGTGCCGGCCTGCCCTGCCCCCCCTGTGAACATTCACCGTCTCCTCAGGGTCTCCCCCACGTGCAGGAAGGTTCTACCTGTAACTTTAGTTTCCCTCAGGCCCTCCTCCAGATCCTCTGTTGAAAACTCTGCTCTGGAGATTATCACAGGCCTTGTGGACTCCCTCTCTCTGGATCCTCAGCTGCAGCTCCCCTCCAGGATTATCACCAGCCCTGTATGTGCAGGCCTCCACCTGCCTCCTGCTCAGGGTCACTCCCACAGTGTTCCTCTGGCATGTTCCACAGCCCTTGCCTGCCAGGATGCTCAGCTGCTCCTCTCTCCCTGAGGTCTGCAGGGAACCGATCCCTTTCTGCCCTTCTCTGCAGCTGGAAATACCTTTGAGCAGCCTCCCTCCAATCCTGAGTGAGATGCTGCTCCAGAAGTGGGGTGGGTATTTTCCTTCCCTTCCAGTCTCCAGCTGCAACCCTACTGGCCCTCCATGCTGTGAGTTTTGTCTCACTCCTTCACAGGCCCCTTCTTCACTTAAGGACCTAGGCATGTGCCTTGTCTGCCTATGTTTTAATCCAGCCCTGCATGTAGTTGCATAAAGGGAAATAGGTGTCTTTTTAAATAAGTAAGGAACAATTGGTGCCATGCTGCCCTAAGCCACCTTGAGGCATCTTGAATACTGGCATTATCTGCCCTGTGTAGAGACAGCATCTCATGACACCATCTCAGTTGATGCAGTTCTTTTTTGCTCCCACCATAGATGGTTCTGACACTAAGATGTGAACTGTAATGCCATTGTAGTGATCAGCAGGTTCTGTAAACACTTGACATACATGAATGGAAAGAACTACACAACAAACTTTAATTCTGGAACTTTAGACAAGGCCCTGCAATCCCTTTGCATCTGGCTAGGTACAACCATCCCAGCATCTACCATTACTGGCATCAGCACTTTTCTCAGTAAGACTTTAAAGGAATGTCTATACTACCTCTCTTCTGGCACCAGGACCACACCCGAAAAGCAAAGCCCCTCTTGTACACTCTCTAAGAGCATGTGACCAAGCTCATAAAACTGGGTCACTTCTGTTAAAGCCTCCTACCAAGAAACATAGAGAGTCCACTTGCTCCCATTTAATCCATAGCCAAGACCAAAAATTGGAGCTCAGAGTGTGCATCTACACAAGATGCTAAATGCCAGTAGAATAATCCTGTTGTGCATTATCACATCATAGCAAAAGCCATGCTCTTGTGCAGGGGCATGTGCACCCCTTGAAAGCACCAGTGCCCCCCATGTCAGGTCACACTCCCTGTTTAGCCAGTGGGCAGGGCGGCAGGCAGGAGCACCAGTGCCACCCCTGTGAGTGCCAGCTTGGGAGCAGAGCCACCAGCAAAAGCAGCCGTACCACATCCGGAAGTGGCCATGGGAGTTCCAGAAGCAGTGCAGCCACTTTTATGGTGAGTGAGATCAACCCCGCCCCCCATGCTATTGTGGTAATAGGCAGTAGAATTAATCTACTGTGCATTAGCATCGCTTAAAAGGTGTGCACCAGTGCTACTGTGCAGTAGGGCTGGTTACTGTGCATTTAGTTAGTACCTGTTATTACAGGTACTGAACTTAATAGGCCGTAACCATGGCACATTAATGCACATGTAGACGTGCCCAAAGAGATTACAGGCACCCTGAACACATGCCCCTATGGCACACTCAGGCTCTCTCTATCAGGAGAAATCTAATCCACGAACAGCAGGGATTCCACATCCACCAACCATTACCTGCTTCAGTAAACACATTTTTTTTAGGTTTCTTTGTCTTTTTATCCATAGCCAAGACCAAAAATTGGAGCTCAGAGTGTGCATCTACACAAGATGCTAAATGCCAGTAGAATAATCCTGTTGTGCATTATCACATCATAGCAAAAGCCATGCTCTTGTGCAGGGGCATGTGCACCCCTTGAAAGCACCAGTGCCCCCCATGTCAGGTCACACTCCCTGTTTAGCCAGTGGGCAGGGCGGCAGGCAGGAGCACCAGTGCCACCCCTGTGAGTGCCAGCTTGGGAGCAGAGCCACCAGCAAAAGCAGCCGTACCACATCCGGAAGTGGCCATGGGAGTTCCAGAAGCAGTGCAGCCACTTTTATGGTGAGTGAGATCAACCCCGCCCCCCATGCTATTGTGGTAATAGGCAGTAGAATTAATCTACTGTGCATTAGCATCGCTTAAAAGGTGTGCACCAGTGCTACTGTGCAGTAGGGCTGGTTACTGTGCATTTAGTTAGTACCTGTTATTACAGGTACTGAACTTAATAGGCCGTAACCATGGCACATTAATGCACATGTAGACGTGCCCAAAGAGATTACAGGCACCCTGAACACATGCCCCTATGGCACACTCAGGCTCTCTCTATCAGGAGAAATCTAATCCACGAACAGCAGGGATTCCACATCCACCAACCATTACCTGCTTCAGTAAACACATTTTTTTTAGGTTTCTTTGTCTTTTTTCTCTGCCTCATTGTTCCACCCTAGATCATGCTCTCAATCCTGCCTTCCCTTGTCTGTCCCTTTGTTCTCATACGGCTCCAGTATCCACTTATTCTTGCCCCTCCTCCAATTTATACCTTTCTCAACTTATTCTAGTCTGCTTCCTCCTCCCTCTATTGAACCCCTCCCAATCATATGTACTCCTTTCCAACTCTCCTTATCTTTAAATTCAAAATAAAACTCCCAAACAAAAGGAGGGGGAAAAAACCCCACTTGCACCAACTTCCTGGCTTCTGTTCTCCTTTGAACTGAACTCCCCCAGTGATGGAGGTTCTCCTTGGGACAGTGGTATCAAGACATGGCCCATGGTAGCACAACTTCCTGAATCCATACTGCTAGACAACATGGTTACAGATGTGACAAAGATGCTCAGGACCATTGTGCACATGGCTGAAGGACTGCTCAGATCCCAAAACATCTGCTAAAGTAGGAAGAAAGAGGAAGAAGGAGAAAACTATTTGAGGTTTCTTCCCTTTGATATCCCCCTACCAGATATTCCTTAAGCAGAGAGTTGGGGATGATCCAGTTCTTTTCTTCCCATTCTACTTCAATTTTATTTAATGAGATAGGCCTGGTGTAACCAACAGCAGATTACAGCCCATTGTTTTTCTAATATTGAACATAATGAACTGTGTTTTGATGCATCACATCAGAGCTCATTTTGTCTTGCTGACTCTCAATATCCATAGATATTAAAGAGAAGAGCTGGGATAATCTCTTGGGTAATTCAGTCTATCTGCCTGCACCACTAAAATTTAGTATTCATAGATTCCTACACAATCCCCATTAATTTACCTTGATTACATGCAATGAGTGATTCCACACCTTCCTTCATCAAATTTTATTATAATTTATAATTTGGAAGGCATCTTCAGTATAAATTACATTGTACAATCAAACAAAAAAACAGATCTCTGTCACAGGAAGCCTCTATTCTAAAGGCCCAAAACTCTTGTAAAACAGGACAAACATGAGGTGCTTCCAAGTTATTGTATCCTAAATCCATGCCTATTCTATATTGTTATAAAAGGTATATCACCGTAGGCCTGTGCAAAGCAGCTAGTATTCAATTCCAATTCAGATTCGGCCGATTTGGGGGAATCAGTTGAATTTCCAAATTACACAGGCCCCATCCCCTAACTACTCAGCCCCCTCAGTGGCTGCCCCACCTGTCCCCAGCTTCTGGCTGTTTCTGGCTGTTTGAAAAAAAAAAAAGGCCATGCTCACTGGCTGCTGGGGTGATCCCTGCTGCCCCCCACTAAGCTGGGGTGGGTCGAGCAGCCATGGTGGGGCTGGGAGAGTGGTCAGGGGTTAGGGAGCTTGTGGCAGAGCCCCCCATGCAGCGTGAGGCAGTGAGGGGTTGCAGGGATTCCCCCCCTGCCTGGCAGCAGCTGGTGAGTAGGGGCTTTTTTTTTTTTTACAGAGCTGGGAGCTAGGGTGGGAAGGGCAGCCATGGGGTGAGTGGGGAGGCTAGGACAGTGGGTGGAGGTTAGGAGGCACTCAGGGGGGCTGGGGGAGCAAGCAGGGGATGGGGCCTGGCAGGGGTCCCCCCATGGTCTCATCCCCCCTCCTGTAGCTTCCCTCCCCTACCCCCTACTTACCAGCATGTAGTTTGGGTCCAACTCCCTGCTGCAGCCAGTGGGGACTGCCCAAACCACCAAAGCTCTCCAAATCTTTTCCAAATCAATTCAGAGAGCTTCGAATCAATACAGACCTTTTAATTGCTCCCCATGCTTAGATTTGGATTTGGAGATTTGGCCACTGAACTGGGCCAGATCTCCTCCAAATCGAATCAGCACCCGAAGCTTTGCATAGCCTTATATCTCAGGATTTTGAATTAAAAGTTGAAAAAAATCTTTATACTCCTCTGAAACAGAAAAATGTTAAAGCACTTGCATTTTGATCCAGACAGAATGTCAGAATGACAGATTCTGTCGTGTTATGGACAGATAATACTTAATTTGTTTTACAGATATTTATGTTGCCTTTATACCAACTGAGAATTTGGCCTTTTGAGATTCCTTCATTGTTAGTTACACATTCATTAATATAACTATAGATTGATAGATAGATTAATTTGTAACAAACTATATAGATAGATATAGATCTATTGATATATAGATCTATCTATCTATCTATCTATCTATCCGTCTAAATTAATGTATAACTAACAATGAAAGAATCTCAAAGGGCCAGGTTCTCTCTCTCTCTCTCTCTCTCTCTCTCTCTCTCTCTAGAAACAGTAACTGGCTCAGAAGACTGATATCAAGACCCTGAGAGTACGTCTACTCAACACAGTGCAGAGCCACACAAAGATATCTAAGATAGATACTAGCAACAGTGTAGCACTGTTAGTATGATGCTTTGCCCAGCTAACTAGCAGAGCTGTGCGAAGCTTCGGTAGCTGATTCAAGTCGGAGGAAATGTGGCCTGATTCAGCAGCCCAATCTCTGAATCTGAGTTGAATCAGGAGACCATTAAAAGGTCTGAATCGAATTGGAAGTCTCCCAAATTGGTTCAGAGAAATTTGGAGAGATTTGGAGATTCGGGTATAGACTATACAGGCAATCCTTGATGATGCTGGACACAGCCGCCTCCAGCTGGTAACTGGCAGCGGGGGCTTGCCACCTGGAGTGCAGCCCTGACTCTGCCTGCCCTGTGGAGCACAGCCTGATGGTGGGCAGCTGGAGCTAGCCTCCCGGAGCACATCCCAGCCCAGCCTGCCCCGTGGAGATGCACGGACACACACCCACTCCCATGCCCTCCCGGACTGGTGGTGAGACCCACTGGAGGAGCCACCAGAAGAGCAGCTCCTGGACCAGTGGTGCACAGTGGCAGGAGCCCCCCTCCCCAAGTCCCACACTTCTCTGCCCCAGCTGGGCAGCTTGTCCCAGCTCCAAACCCAATCCCTCCCTCACTGTGGGGCCATTGATCTGCCCCCCCATGCCCCATGACCCTTCTCTCCCCGCTCCGCCCACCACAACAGACTTACCAGCTGGAGGCAGCTGTGTCCAGCATTGTCAATGACTGCCTGTATAGTCTACGGCCAAATCTCCAAATCGGTGCCGAATCTCTGAATCTGCATCAGCCGAATCATATCGGGACAGTGATTTGAATCACTGAATCAAATCACTATCCCTCTGAATCAGCCAAATCCAAATCCCAAACAAATACTTGCTGCTTCACACAGGACTACTAACTAGCCATTTGAGGAACCAGATACTTTAGCCTGCGCAGAGCATCTCTCTAATCTCATTCAGACCTAGCTCAGGAATCTGTGTACAGAACTATATTTTCTATGTAGACACAACCTAAATCTGGAAATTTACATTATCATGATGGATCCTGCCTCAGCTGGAACTGCAGAACATTGCTACTGTCTGATTTACCAAAGTTGCTATTCTGAGTAAAAACATTTTATTTCCATAGTGTTCGATAAAATAGATATAAGCATTGAGTTTAAAACAATGATTCCTTGGTCCTGATTCTGCTATACACCACTCTTGTTCTTGCAAATAATTATACTAAATATTTAAGAGTTTTCCAATACTTACTTTTAGCATTTTCATGCTTTATTTGCTCATCCAGACTTCACAACCTGTATATTTTATAAGCATTTAAATAATTAAAGTTTTAACCTGCAGGGCTTCCTCTGATGATTCTTGAACAGGGGGGAATTTAATGGAAGATCAACTTTAATTGCATTACCTTAAATAGAAAAATGATTTGTCAATGTGCATCACTACATTTAAATGTTGGTACACTAGTTCTTTCAATGAACAAACCTGGGAAGATTTTGTTGGCTGATTTAACTAAGTATATTGCAGCTAACATTTGTAATTTTCAAAAACAGATCTGTGTCAGCCATATTACCTTATTGATGCTGCAGCTTTTCATGCTTTGTTCAGATTAACAAGGCAAATATAAACCTAGCACTTTGAACCATCATTAATTTGTGAGATTCTGTCATCTGTGATTAGGCTGTTATTTCTGTATCATTCACTATCAACTCAACAACCCAGGTAATTAGACTTACAATGTGTTTTCATTCAAGTCTCAGCTGAAAATCCAATCCTATGGGTCTGTGTAGAAAAGCAATTCTATTTATGGGAAAAGCATATTGCATTTTTGAACTCCATCACTCTCTTTAGATGACTTCATCATGTTGATGATAACAGGTAAGCCAACAAAAAGAGTTTCTGTAGAGTTCATTTCTTTGAAGTCAGAGTCTGTCATCCCTATAGTTGTAAAGAAATTGGCAAGATTTGAAATATACATCCCGACAAACGTTCATTCCAAGAAAAATAATAGGAATAGAGATTTCCTTGTTCTATTGTTATTATTTTATTTTAATACAGTAGAAACTGTGGCTCTAATCAAGGTTTGCACCTCATTGTGCTATGAAATATATAAGAACATACATCTCTGCCTCAAGGAGCTAGCAATCTAAATGGCGGCGGGGAGGGGAAGGCAGATTTGGGAGGTAGAAGGAGTGGGGTGCGGCGAGACAACCTACAGATAGGAGTGAAGAAAAAGAATCAAACATCAAACTAGATTCCCAGGGTAATGACAGGCACAATCATGTGATAAGTTCTTATCAGCCACCCTTCCACAAAAGCATTGGTAGTTGTTACAGGCTAGCAGCTGTAAATCTAAATGGGTGCATGGACTTTATTAGAATATTCTGATTTGCCCTACATAAGAATTTGGCTAGCGTAATTTTTTTCTTTACATTTAACAACTGTTCCAAGATCAGTTGCTGATTGTAATAGAACCTGACTCTCCAGACTTGCCATTTCTCTGGAATTACTAAAAGCCCATATGAACATAAAATAGTATTTTTGTTTTTATGTTAAATGTTGATACAGCCTAAGCTACCATATCTCAGTGATCTTTTCATCTATTACAGTAAGGTTTACAGTCTATGTAATAGTAAAATAATACAGAAACAAGCATTTTTTTCAGGAAATTTAATATGAATCACTCCCAGTGCTTTCTAGTAAATTGAATTAAAAATATTTCAATGTCTAAGAATGGATTTTTTTTTCTAATTTAGATACTGTGGGCATGTTTAAATGGTTCTGTTAGATTTGAAAGACATTATTTCCTTTTCTGAAATTGTGCCTTGTAAGTACAGGGAATATCTTTTATACTGATCTTTCAAACTAAAAGCTACTTGTTGATTATAACTAACACAATTAATTTCATAAATAATTTTATCCCTACTTAGCAGGTGAAAGTCTGGCCCCACTGAAGTCAGTGGAAGTTTTGTCATTCATTTATAAATGGGGCAAAGTTGTATGCTTTACTAGTCAGTACATATGTTGACCTGACATCCATTTTTGTATTTCAATTAAAAATAAATGAAAAAAGGAAGTATAAAAATATTCAAAAATAAGAGAATGTATTTCCTGCCATTCTGCCCTTGAAGAGTAATTTTGTACCCAAAAAGGGACTTCAGTTAAAGAAATACTGTTTTTTCTTACTAATTTTTTGGAAGTTCTCCGTTTTCGGTAAATCTCAGCTTCCAGCATGAAGTCTGTTTTTAACTGCATATAAATGATTTGCTTAACTGTTTGTGCTAAGAGATAACTTTCTTTCAACCTCTGAACTGCTTGAAAATTATATCATGAAATCATTTTTGTCGGCATAGGTAGTTAGAAAAGGTGCAGCTATAAAATATACTGGCAGACGTGATTCTGTGATTCTGTCTGAAATCATGTCTGGCAAAAATCAGGTCTCAGTTGTGTCACAAGGACCACTCAGTCTGTGTTACTGATATGAACACAACAGAACAGAACCTGAGAATGTTGTTGCCTTTAGGTCATTTTACAGTATAAGTGATGAAGAGAAATTACATAAAAGATTTACTCCTGTCAGTGCAGCTGTTGACTGCTATCTATATAAATGTACAGTGAAGGGAACTCAGATATTTGGCAGAGTGCTACTATACAGCAGCCACAGTCCTTTAGAGCTGGCTAAGAATGTTTTTATTAAACATGTTTTCATTGAAAGGGAAAGGCATGGGAAAAGCTTGGGGAAAGTTTGGCTTTGACAAACTTCCCAGGTTTGAAAAATTTGGGGGAAAAAATAGACATTGTTGAACTAGCCTGGTTATTAAATGCCCATTTCTTGCTGCTTTTGATCATTTGTTATTTACGTGTTAATAGGGGAACAGGGAGTTAAGACTCATGACTGCTCAAGACTATGTACTATACTGGTGATTACCCCTCCTTGCCCTGCAGTGCAGCAGTTTCCCGTGTTCTACTGCATGCTGCCCAAAATACATATATTATCGTGAACAGAGGAAGATAAAAACTGTCTCTTATCTACAACTCAGTGTGGGAGGGATTAAACTAAGCAATGAACTCCATTTACTCTGTTCCCTCCAGGTCGTGGGCAGAGTTGTAAACATGTATTTTTAGGATTTAGGCTTTAGACACATATCAGGGGGTATAAGCTTATATCAACAATATAAGCAAAACAGGACAGGAACTCACATAATATGGTGATAGGAGCCACTTAAGTAAGTGAGTTCACAAAACAAATTCAGAGGAATTATTGCCTCTATCTCATAGAAGCAAAGACAATATGGCTTCTAATAACACTTCTTCCCACATTGGTTAGACTCAGCTAGTTGGCCCATCTGGATCCAAAACCAGTTGGTTTGAATCATAGTAGCAATGCTAATCCGCACCAAAACTTTCAAATGCACTGCAAAATATCAGTGTGCACTCAGGCACCGAATTAATTTCACACTCAATTTTGGATGAAAAAATATGTATGGGTGCTAGATAAACCCGTTTTATGCTTTCTGAGGACTCCCTTTGATATTTCCAGCAAGGGATTGATGAAAGGTTTCTGTTCTCTTTAGGACACCTGAGATGTACAAAAGGAGGGGAATGAGGCTGGTTATCCACCTCTGAATGACTTAGTATCATACCCTACCACTTTCTATATTCCAAGTAAAGACTTGACCATCATGGTGTGATCTCTTCTTGTTCTTGTTGCTTATTGTCATCATTCCTTTCCAAACACACTGCTGTTTGTAGCAATTTTTGATAAAATAAATAGACTGAAATGCCAAGTTAAAGATACCACTGGGATTTGAAAACCAAGAAAGGCAGAACTATCCGTAGAGCGGTACCAAAAGTTTAAAGACTAATCAGATCTTTTCTTGCCACTGTTACTGACAAGATCATTTACGCTGTGAATATAAAGTGCAGCTAAATCTCTTGAAGAGAAAAGGGGCTGCACTCCCTTTTTTGGGCCTTTCTCGTTCTAAAGCATAATGTGGGATTCTGCTTTTAAGCAAGATGAACTGGGAGATGGTGGCTATGCACCCTCCTCTGCCCTCTCAGTTGCACACCACTGGACCCCAGTGAAGTCAGCAACAGAGTTTTTTTTTGCTATTTAAATTACTCACAGCAGAAGTAGAGGTTACACAGAATTTGGCTGAATGAACTACACTGCTGAGCAGTGACAGAAGAAGAACAGATGATGAACAGCACCTTGACAACTCTGCCAATACTCAGGCCAAAATAGAGTTGACACTTTCTCTGTCCAAGACTCCTTTTGAATTGCTAGGGCCAAATTCTGTTCTTATTTACACCTGTGCAACCTCACTGAAGTAAGTGATTTAAAACTGTATTTACTCAATATTTAATTAGAATCTCACAGCAGTGGCAGAGGTTATACTCTCCTTGGTTGAAAATGAGCTACTGCTCTGAGAAGTGACAGGAGCAGAATGGCTGTGGAACAGCTCCTTGATAACTGCCAATCTGGAGGGCAAACTAGAGTTGACAGCTTCTCTTTCCAAGACTATTTAGGTATTTTTAGGGCTAACTTTTGCTCTTGTCTTTACCTCTGCAACCTCAATGAAGTAAATAGAGTAGAATTTGGACCTTAATATACAGAACAAGTCATTGAAAGAGGAGTTGTCATCTTTGTTTTACCACGTTGAGGTAAAACAGTCCTACTAGCAGACTTATTCAGTTAGATAGACTGACAAAAGCATTATAGGCTCTGACTGCTAATGAGATAAAATAATTCAAAGCACATCAGCAAATGGCAACAAACTAAATTATCATGGTTCAGAATGAACTAGAAACATAGGGCAGAATATTTCCCAGCTGGTTACAAAGGTGGTAAATATGAAATTGCTACAACAGAATTATAGAATAATGAAATTGCACAGTTATAAGAATGACCTTTCTGTCTTTCACCCTCTAGAAAATCTTAACAGAAAAAAGTATATAGATGGGCACTAACTACATTAATATTAGAGATATAGCCTTACCTTTTATGCTAGAGAAATGCATCTAGTAAAGCAATTACACTTTACAGCGTGGCATCAGTAGAGGAGAGGATGCACATATATAGGGAAAAGGGTTGTATTTGAAGGATAACTGGGTATATCTATATGTACATTAATGTGCCGTAGGTACTGTGCATTGAGTTTAGTACCTGTAATAACAGGTAATAACTAAATGTGCAGGAAGTGGTGCTACTGTTCAGTAGATCCAGCACACGCCTTTTTAGTGGCACTAATGCACAGTAGACTAATTCTACTGCACATTAGTGCAATAGCATGGCTTTTGCTGTGACACACTAATGCTGTGACACACTAAAGTAGAATTAGTTTACTGCATTTAGTGTCTTGTGTAGACATGCTCACTGGCATACATATCCTTTATCAGTCCACAAAATTGTAGGGCCCCTGAGTTTTGTAAAAATTTACCATAGAATATATCATAGAGTTCAATTAATTAATTGTCAGGTCTCAGTTTAATGTTAATGGTATAATAATAGCCACCCTCTTATTCTGTAATTTTGTATAACAAAAGGTGTGAGTGTAATGGCCAGTTTTGCAGGTAAGCTGATCTAGGTACAGCGAGCTAATTTGAGCAAATAGACACTGTTCATTTGTGAGTATAGGATGGTAGACAGGCTGAAGCATAGGCTAGATAAACCTGTTGAAGAGAAGTTACAGAGGTGCTCTTTACAGAGATCCTTCTACTGGAGCTGACATTCCAGAGCAATGTTCCAGATTCTTGGAAGTTCCAGACTGTTTAAAAAGTTAGTAACTTTTTCAGTTCACTCCAACATTGAACACAGGCACTGAGCTAAGGAGTATAGTAAGCAAACTTTAATTTTCTTCCTGTTTATTTATCAATTTAGCTATAAAATAGTAGGAAAAACAGTTTTTTTTCTCTGGTGGCACTTTTTATTTTAGTGTCACCTTCTCTAAAGTATTTTACGTTTGTGGATGAATCTGCTTTGTTACCACAGCTGACTGACCAATTTGAGCTTGATATGACTTTTATATGGGTTTTATAGCAACTAATGTAATATGTCTTAGCTTCTATTCCACATACTATTTAAACACTGATTACAGGAAGAGTTTGACAATACAGTGGTAATCACATTATTGAAAGAAGCATCAGAGCGTGGAACAAGTAATAGGCTATGTTCAAAGACAGTGGTCCTGATGCCATCTACACCAAATATTCAAAGGTACAGGGCATTAAACAGGGAGTTTGTATGGGACTTGTGCTTGGACAAGAAGGACACATCCTTGTTCCCTGGATAAATTAATTTCTCTGCTGCTTGGTGCATTTGGGGATCAGTTGCCATGTCTATATGAGAAGCTTACTGCTCAGTAGCTTGTCAGTACTGCTCAGTAGTGGCACAGAGCATGAACCATGACATGACGCTACTGCACAGTAGTAATAAGCTACTGAGCAGTAGTAATGAGCCATTGCACAGTCAGCATCACCAGGAAGCTGTGCAGGGACACTACTGTGCAGCAACACCAGTTACTTGGGTATGCAAGTACTAAACGACTGCCCAGTAACAACTGTCTCATGTAGACACAGTTAGTTTGTAGTTTGTCATGGCTGGTTTGTAGCTGTGCATTCAGTGGGATGGAGGATTTGCAGCTCAGGGAGTTAAAAAAGCTCCCTGACTTTGACTGCAGCTGAGGGACAGCTGACTGCTGAGCCTAAATGAAGGGGCAGGGCTAACCTAAGCAAAAGGCTTGAAAAACCAAACAGCCAGAAACTGAGGGAGTCCAGTAACCAGGGGAGTTCATATGGGAAGATTTTTTTTTTATTTAAAGGTAGGTACAAAAAGAGAAAGCCTAGATTGTTTAGCATGGCAACACTAAGACTGAGAAGAGATAATGATTATGGTCCATAAATATATCAGGGGAGTAAACACCAGGGAGAAAAATGCTATTTGAAGCCAATGGAGAAGGCAAGCACAAGAACAAATGAGTATAATGAGTATAAACTGGCCATGAATACATTTATATTGGAAATTAAAAGAAAGTTTCTACTTAACAGAGCAATGAATTTCTAAGATAGCTTTTCACTGAGAGTAAAGAAGGCCCAGGCTACTTTCATTTTTTGAGGCTCAGAATACAATGCAATAATTTGTAATAAATGTTCCTTTTTTATTTAACAAGTGCTTTTCTAGCTTTTTTCTTCTTCTTTCAATCCTGTCAGTGTATCTCTGTGTCTGTATGTATAACCTCATTTGGAGATAACATCAAAAGTCTAAATTTGAGACCTTCCATGAATGAGAGGCCTGGACCAAATGGCCCTCCTGGTCCCCCCTGTGATAGGCCCTGCTTTTAGTCTATACCTTAATTGTTCATTCCAACCTTTGCCCATCTGGGTTAGGGACAGAAGTTGCACATAAACCAATGTAAGTGATTAGAAACCAGTTCAGATCTGTAACACAACAGAAATTCAGCACACAAAAAATGGCCAATACTGGTTTAAGATAAACCTGGATGGATGTAACATAAGACTGAATGGACTTAGTTTAAATTGGTTTATTGAACTTCTGTCCCAGATCCCCTCCAGATTCAAGTTAACTCACAGTCCCTCAACATCCCAGGATGTTTTGCACCTGCCTCACAAACCCCTCTTCACAGGGTGGATGGGCTAGCCTTGGCCCAAGCTGTCTGCTCCAGCCAAGCACAAAGGTATGCTCTATTACTCCCCACATTGTAGCCTGAGCTACTGCAAGCATGTGGCTGCATTTCCAGGATCAAAAAATAATGTCTCTTCACTTGGTTACTGATTCAATCTATGCAGCTACACAGCTTAGACAAACCCGTAAAGATTGAATCTATTCAGCCTTGGGATTTTTGACTGTCTGTACTCAGCCCTGGTGCTTGGAGGACAGAGGTCATCAATTAAATCTTCCTGTCCTTTGTTAACGTATGGAAATATTTATGTTTTCCTTACTTGAGTACAATGTAACTCATTAATTATTATTTGTTTCTGCCCACTACTTTAAAAGATATTTTTATCATATATAAATCAGCATCCCATCCCTTAAATAGAATTACTTAAGGAATGGAATGCTGGTTTTTATATAATAAAAATGCCTGATGGAATGCTGATTTATATATATATTCCATGTTAAACATTCCATTTTCTTCCAGTCATTTTCAGGTCAACCCCAGAGATAGGGTATGTCCTTTGTTATATGCCTTTCTCAGAAGGTTTCTTCAGCTACTTAAAGCACCTGGAATTTATTTAAAACTGTGACTATTTTTTCTTTTTTTCATTTAATGTATTATATTTTGGTCCATAAAATATGACAGCAAGCTTTTAGTCTTGACAGACCAATCTCATGTATTACTAAGATAATGAACAATTTGATCTAGATTCTAATGCCATTTGCATTGTGTAAATTCATAGAAACCAGATCGACTTTGTTGAGCTCAATCTGGAGTCACATCACAGTAAAACTGAGACAAAAATTGGTCCCTTTTTCGTACTGATAATTTTCTTGAAAAAATCTTGGGAGAGTTTTTATTTCTGTTGCATCACATAGGCATTAATATGGCTTTATGTAAAAAACAAGTGTTCTGCAATGTCAATTACTGAAGTTTTTTCATAAAGAGTTAAATGATACACTTCCTAAAAGTGTTTGCCAAAAGGAAGAGTCTCACACTCTTATTTGTCTTATAAAAAATTCTGACCCTATTAAAAACAATGAAAGGTTGCCATTTAAGCCAAGATTTTGTAGAATGTTATTTCATGGTAAATCCACTAAAAACAATGGGATTAGCTAAAAGATTAAGTTAATATTAAACTGTGAAGATGAATTACAAAATCTGACCTTTTTGTACACAGAGCTGTTCAAGCTACAGTATTAGAATGTGTTCAGTTAGCCAGATGTGCTAGAATGCATGGAGAAATCCAGGCATTTTCAGGTTAAAAAAATTCTGCCCATTTTATCCTAATTATAACATATATTGCTGAAAGCATGAAACCTTAGAAAACCCTATATACAAGCAAGTTGAACAGTGCGTTGTAATGAGAGAAAAAGGAAACATCATAATATTAAGTGCCTAAACAGAGAAACCACAACAATGTTTTATTTCATCATTTTATTTCTATCTTTTGAAAATCTAGAATGCTGTAAACTCTTTCAGAAGTCATAATGCAATATTTATAACAATTTCAGAGTTCTACAAATAGGAAAGGAAACAACAAGGATCAAAACGTATTACTGGGCAAGTCATAATCACCATAAAGCTCTTACTGTCTCCATAAATTTAATTCTGATAATCCACTGCCCTGTCTCAAAGTGAATTACCAACTCCACTGAAATATAAAATATTGTCTAATCATTAAGGACCAAGTTTTACTTTCACAGTATAAACCCGGAATAACTCCACTGATTTGGGTGAGGTAACTCTAGATTAGCAAGGGATATGAAGAGTAACAATAGCAAGGGATGTGAAGGGTAACAAGGAGGGTTTCTACAAGTATGTTGGTAGCGAGAGGAGGATTAGGGAAAGTGTGGGTCCCTTATTGAATGGGAGAGGCAATCTTGTGACAGAGGATGGAGGAAAGGCTGAAGTGCTCAGTGCCTTCTTTGCCTCAGTCTTCACAGGCAAGTTCAGCTCCCAAACTACTGCGCTGGGCAGCACAGTTTGGGGAGGAGGTGAGCAGCCCTTGGTGGTGAAAGAACAGGTTTGAGATGATTTAGAAAAGCTGGATGTGTACAAATGCATGGGGCCAGATTGGATGTACTCGAGGGTGCTGAGGGAATTGGCTAATGTGATCGCAGAGCCACTGGCCGTAATCTTTTGAAAATTCATGGTGATCAGGAGAGATCTCAGATGATTAAAAAAGGGCAAACATAGTGCCCATATTTAAGGAAGAGAAAACGAGCATCCAGGGAACTACAGACCAGTCAGCCTCACCTTAGTCCCTGGAAAAAGCATGGAGCAGATCCTCAAGGAATCCATTTCTAAGCATAAACACTTGCAGGAGAAAAGGGTGATTAGGAGCAGTCAGCATGGATTCACTAAGGGCAAGTCATGCCTGACCAACCTGATTGCCTTCTATGACAAGGTGACTGGCTCTGTGAATGCAGGGAAGAGTGGTGGATGTGGTGTACCTTGATTTTAGCAAGGCTTCTGATACGGTCTCCCACAGAATTCTTGCAAGCAAGCTAAGGAACTATAGGCTGGAGGAATGGTGTGTAAGGTGGGTAGAAAACTGGCTGGAGCATTGGGCTCAGAGAGTAGTAATCAATGGCTTGATGTCTAGTTGGCAGTTGGTACCAAGTGGAGTGCCCCAGGGGTCAGTTTTGTTCAATGTCTTCATCAATGGCCTGGAAGATGGCATAGAGTGCACCCTCAGCAAGTTTGCAGATGACACCAAGCTGTAGGGCGTAGTCGATAAGCTGGAGGGTAGGGCTGGATTCAGAGTGATCTAGACAAATTGGAGGATTGGGCCAAAAGGAATCTCATGAGGTTCAACAAGGCCAAGTACAAAGTCCTGCACTTAGGCTAGAACAATCCCATGTACCAGTACAGGCTGGGGACTGACCGGCTGGGGGGGGGCCCCTGCGGAAAAGGAGAGGTCAGCAGCTCTGCAGAAAAGTACCTGGGTGTTACAGAGGACAGTAAGCTGAATATGAGCCAGCAGTGTGCCCTTGTTGCCAAGAAAGCTAAAGGCTTGCTGGGCTGCATTGGTAGGTGTGTTGCCAGAAGGTCAAGGGAATTGATTATTCCCCTCTATTCAGCACTGGTGAGGCCACATCTGGAGTACTATGTTCAGTTTTGGGCCCCCCACTACAGAAAGGATGTGGACAAATTGGAGAGAGTCCAGTGGAGGGTGACAAAAATGGTGAGGGGGCTGGGGGACATGGCTTATGAGGAAAGACTGAGGGAACTAGACTTATTTAGTCTAGAAAAGAGGAGATTGAGAGGGGACATAATAGCAGCCTTCAACTACCTGAAGGGGAGTTTGAACGAGGCTGGAGCTAGACTGTTCTCAGTGGTGGCAGATGACAGAACAAGGAGCAACATTCTCAAGCTGCAGCAAGGAAAATTTAGGTTAGATATTAGGAAGAATTTCTCATTAGGAGGGTAGCAAAACACTGGAACATTTTATCCAGAGAGGTGGTGCAAGCTCCATTCTTGTAGGTTTTCAAAACCTGGCTAAACAAGGTTTGACTGGGATGATCTAGTTGGGGGTTGTCCTGCTTTGAGCAGTGGGTTGAATTAAATGACCTCCTGAAGTGCCTTCCTACCCTGACTTCCTATGAATCTGTGATTAATGCTGGCATATCTGAGAAAAAAAAAATTGGCCTTAACCCTAATGTAAAAATAAATAAATCATTAAAATATTGTTGTTGTTCCCTTAGTACTCATTTGTAGACTCTTTTAGTTGCACTCTATAGGAAGGATTGGCACATGGGAGGCACACAGAAAAAACTCCTTCTGGATTTGCAGGGTCTTTCTGAAGGTGTACAGCAATTGCATGCTTACTGCTCCATATGTTTATGGCCTCAGCTTTGGGGGAAAAGAGAAAGTACAGCCCTAGAGGTCCTGTAAGAGCAGATAACAGGGAAGGAGAAGGTACATGCCTGCCTGTGGACATGGCAGAAACTGTCCCTTAATTATTAACAATTCCCTAGAAAAAAAAATCTGGATTAGAACTCTGCAATGAGGGAGGCAGAGGGTATCTAGAAAAGGAGGGCATGTCTGGTATTATTTCTCTGCCATTGCAGTGGTAGACAATTGGCATTGCCTTTGTATTTTTTTACCTGTCATATTGTAGGGTGTTCCTGATGTTTCTGCTTTGTGGGACGTGTCAGAATAAATGGTTGCCTGTGATTGCAGGGATCTGTATTAAATGTCTCTGGAAGCTCCTTTCCAGCATATGTTCATACTGGAGCCATTTCTAGGACAAGAGGGCCTTTTTTTCAATATGGGCATTTAAAACTCAGGTCCAGTGCTAAACTCTGCAGATCCAGCTCTCTCACTAACACATGCCCAAATATAACAAACTTAATTATAATTCAAGCTGGTCAAAATGTTTTTCATGAACAAGTTTCCTTTTGGAAAATGTGGTTTCATTCAAATCCAAGTATTCTGTGGGAAAATGTTGACTTTCAGTCCTGTTTTTTTTCTGATTAAGAAAAAAAAAAATCAAACTGACATTTTAATATGATTCAAGACATTTCAAGAAAGGGCACTAAGATTAAGAGTCTCCATACATACATGCAAAACTGACACACACACGCATGATCACATGATCATAATTTGATCCTTTTGCTTATAAAAACTGATGCAACCACAAGAATTGTAACTTTCCCTCCTATTTGTAGGGTTCTTCTGCTCTGTCCCTGCCACTGCAAACTTAGAAGGTGAACTACATTG
This sequence comes from Alligator sinensis, assembly GCF_000455745.1. Classification (NCBI taxonomy): domain Eukaryota; kingdom Metazoa; phylum Chordata; order Crocodylia; family Alligatoridae; genus Alligator; species Alligator sinensis. The sequence continues at coordinate 807,496 of NW_005841901.1, read as the reverse complement.
AGACTGGGGATAATGATAAGTAGGTTCTTGGGTTTTTTAACCAATCATTCTTGTAAGTTTTGCATAGGATGGAAAGGCAAAGTAAACTGGTGAAATGGCTGAAAGAGATCCTGAAAAGGGGAAGAGGCCCCAGTGCTCCCATAATCCATCCCATGTCACATGAATAGCTGTTTCTTAACACACTTTCCTCTTTATTAGCAACTCTTCGTGAATTAAAATGATTTTTTCTTCTCCTCAGTTGATCAGTTATGCACCACTGCATGCCATTTTTCAAAAATGAGATGAGTTACTCATGGTTCCATTGCAAAAATAGAGCCTTATGGAATTAAACAGATCTGTAACAAAACCTAAAATAACATAATCAGGGAAATGTAAAGCTTCATTGAATTAAAAGTAATGGATCCTATCCTGCAAGAGAGAGAGTAGTTCACATGAAGGATCAATACCATCAAAAGCTAGTGAAGTCTACAGAAATGGAAAGCATTTAGGGTTTTGTAAGTTCAAATCTAAAAATAGGAATGCATATTCCAATTTTTATAATCTAAAACATAGCCGGTACTGAAATTGTGAAAATATATTTAAGCGGCTTGCTTCTGTCATTCAGGTCCTGCATGATAAAATACACTATCAGAGAAATTTGTTTTTGCACAATGTATACTTAAGAGAAAAGAATGAAAAAGAAGATAAAGCAGCAGAAGCAGAAGTCATGTGTTTCTTATCTGCAAATACTTTCCAGGTTAGGGATAATAATTCTCATGTGGGTATTAGATCAAACTCACACATAAGCAAAGAAATAGAATGGGACTTTGCTAAAGGAATAGATTATGGAATGTCTAAAATAATTTGCGTTACATGACTGGAAGAGATATTTTTAATACAGAACATTTTTAACTGCTGTATAACAATATGGAAATTTTTTCCAGTGAAAGACCAGGTCTGTCTTTAAAAAAAGGATAAATACATTTCTTGGAACCATTCACTTCATCTGATCTCGTCAACCCCCCAAAATCCAAAGATGTAGAATAGTACTATGCAAAATTTGCAGAGTCAGAAAAGAAATCCATCAGCCAAAGGGCCAAGAAATTCGAATGAGGCATTGGATTGAAATTAATTAACTGGCTTTCTAGTTTCAATACCAACTATAAAATGAATACTGAAATAGAGTAATTAATTGATCAGGTACCAAGCAATGTTCATTTCCATAAAGAAGGGACATTGACACTAAGGTCTTTGATTTCACAGTCTTTCTCATCCCACATAAGCACCACAGACACTTTTTATGAGACAGAATGACTCTAAAATGAATGGGTACATTCTGCTCTGGAGCCATGGTATCCCCAACATTTGATGGGTTACCAAAATTTAATTGGTTCTACTTGGAGTACCTGAAAGTGGGAAAAATACAAGATTTTCTTCCCCTTCAAAATGTATGCCCACAAGAGGACCAGATAATCCTTTAGTTTTAGTCAGGGCAAAGACATCTCCCTTGGTCCTGAGCCTGGGCCTAGCTGGAGATGATTCACTTCTAGGCCCCAGCTGCAAGCAGTTTAGGGTTAGGATGAGACATTCCCCAGGGCTACAGGAAGCAGACAGAAACAAACTTTTTGGGTGAAGACTGGGCAATTGCCTGGCTGGTGCTCTTTGCACAACCCTGACTTCTGGCTTGCTTCCATAACCCCTTGGCTCTTCACAGAGTCCCAGCTCAACGTGCTATGGTCCAGGCCCACATGTAAAACTCATGGCTGGAAGCTCAACATACTGCCCCCTAATGGCACATGTAGATGCACCCAATGATGCTTGCATTTTAGGAAGAAGTTGAATCAAGTGGAAGCATTCTACTGAAGTGGCCAACATATCCAGAAAGATTTCATAGATTTCATAGATTTTCAGGGTTGGAAGAGACCCCCACAGATCAATCTTAAATTCTGTATTGATTCTGAAGCCCTGTAATTATATTCCTCATCTTTGTGTTTTAGGTTGGGGGGTAGGAAATGAAACATATGAGATGCACATATGCATCATGTAACATAACTAAGGCCACTGAAAGCGTGGTCAGTGCTTCAATTTATATTCAGAACAGGTATTGGTAAATTCAGTTTCTCTCAAACTGAGGATGATGGCCACCCTGTAGAGTTCCTGACCTCTGCCAGTGGAAGCTGAAATGAATATGAAGAAAATAATGTAAGGAATAACTAAAACAAGTGTTAAGGATAGAAAAAACAGAACCTGGTATTAATTAATATTACTGAATGAGGTATTGTAGAGATGATTCATTTTTAGGACTTAATCTTAGAAATTTCTGAAGTCAGTGCAGCTTGATATGTTGCAGGATAGGCCACACTCATTTTTTTTTAATTATTGCGAGATAGGCTTTGCTTATACTATCTACCTGCTGAGCTTTGAAGCCATGGTGAGAAGCAAGCTCCACCTAATTGCTCACACCTTAACACAGAAGCTAGGCAGAGCAGATGTCTTAGAACATTTAAGACATCTTAGATGTTCATTTCCATAAGGAAGGAATACTGAATTCTAAAGAGCCTGAGAGTCCTGAATCGTAAAGAGCCTGAGAGTGGTACTGGGATACAAACTGAGGACCTCATTAAGCTGTCTATGCTGCTTAATTGCTGGGTTTGGCCATCCATGGAGGAAAAAACAAGAGGCCTGGCAGAGAGCTGGTATATACAGAGCCACAGTGGAGTGGGTGGGGATTTTATTCATATTTCTTTTTTTTTCAGTGAGTATATGAAAAAAGAAAAGGAAAATAGTAAAACAAACTATCATATATTTTGGGCTCCGGAGCTCCTTGGAGTTCTTATATGTCAGTGAATACATTAAGATTCAGCTCAGTCACAGATATTCCCCTGAATACTCATTCACAGAGTTCACCGAATAACTTCTATAACAGGAATACATTATATGGAATGCAGCTGCTAGCATGTATTATTATTAATATGTTTTCTCAAAATACAGCTTCAGAGTCCTTACAGTAAATACAGTAAATGCATTATACACAAACAATGAGACACATCATCAATCCATCACTTCAATTTCAGCATTAAATGCTTATGAAGAGGAAGTCTGATGGTCAAATAGTAGCAACACTCTAAACTTCTACAATATAGCACCTTTCTCTTAAAGGTATTAAAATATTTAATGCATATTAATTACTTGATCACCAAAGGTTCCATATTTTAGATCCAGTTAACATCCCATATTCAAATACTTATCTAAACTTCTTGTTTCAGAAAGTACTAGGACCAAAGAGCTTTGAAGAAGAACAAACTTATCTTTTGACATTGCCTGCTCTTCTGGTTTTATCTAGGGACTGATTCAAACCTCACTGAAGTAAATGTGAATTTATCCATTGATTTTGATAGCTTTTGTGTCAGGTTCTGAGTTTGATGGGAGAAAAAAAAGGCTGTTTTTTTGGTTTCTGGCAATATATTGCTACATACATTTCAATTTTTGACATAAACAGTAAAGACATGTTAAACAAAATCATGTCAAATATGTTATACAAAAACAAATTTACTTTGTGTATGTAAATTGGGTTTTTAAAGTTTTAAAAAAAAATCAGTGAACTAATGGACCGATAAGTTCATTTTAAAAGAAACATAATTAAGGAAGAGGATCCCAGATGAAGTCTGGCATAAAAGACTTTGACTTAAAGTAATTTTGTCTGAGTACCCCTGAAAATAAAAGTGCAGTCAGACAGGAAATATAATTCACCTTTCACACACACCAACATAAAGCAAGAATACCTTATTTCACCGGAGTCACTAGACCTTCCTTGACATATAAGCAGCGCGAGAGGAAAGTCTAGCCCAGCATCTTTAGCAGGTATGACAGAGCAACATATGGTAAGGGGGAGGTAGAGATTACTGAACTGCATATTTATTTCACAATTACAATGGCTAGGATTCACAAATGGCACTGATTTAAGGACTGTTTCTAACTTTCAGCTTGTTTTCTAAACGCTGAGGATATATTGCCAATTTTCAACAGAACTAATACAGATTTGACTTTTATTTTGCTTCCAGATGGTGTTATAAGTTGCAAGAGAATGGGTGTGTAGCATTATTGCAAACTGTAAGGAAAATTGTTGATATTAATCCTCATTGCAGCTAAATGTTTTCAAATGGAAAATGGAACACTTCCAATGATGGTGCCTGGTGCTAGTGAGGTGAAAGCGTAAGTAGTTTGTATAAGGGCTAAAGTAAGGAAACATAAAGAAGACCACAGCTGTTCCTCTTCTACAGATAAAAATATCCCCTCCTTTTCCTTTCTCTCAGGTGAGCAAAGGCATCTGAAGTGACAGCACAGGTGCCCAACGTACAACAGCAGAAAGTTGGCTCCTCTTACACAGTGTGACCCTTGTATCCTTCTTTGTTTATGCAGGAGACAAAGTTTTATTTGGAGGTTTTCTGAGACAGTTGGATACACTTCTAGGACACCTATACACATGCCTGATGCCTACTTTGACATATTCTAATTAGAAAGTGATGAAGCTGGAGCATGCTAATTATCACGCTCCAGAAGCCTTGGTGTTCTGTGTATTCAGCTTCCCCATGCTGAATAATAACAGTGGGGTACATTAACTAAAGTTCATCAAACATTTGATGAGTTTTAGTTAAAGTGCCCCCAGAGCTGTTTTGACATGCAGAACACTGAATATATGAGACACTGTGGGCACTTGAATTAGAGCGACTCCCAAGAGCTACTCTAATTAAAGTGCCACCTCTCCACTCCGGAGCACATGTAAAGATTTGCCTGGGGTGTGTCTACACTTGCAATTAATGCTACCAAATATACTCTGGCTCAGTTTGAGCTGGAGTAAACTAATCCTGACATCACCATCTGTGGGAGCATCCACACATGCAGGCATGTATGCTTGCAGCAGCTCAAATAGAAGCAGTGCAAATTTGAGCCGGGGCTTTTTGTCTCAGCACACGTGCCCGGACATGCACTTTGGCATGGGGCAAATTGTGCCACTTTGGGCAAAATAACCCTGTCTGGCTTCTCCTGGATCTACAGCCAGGGGGAACTAGAGTCTGGGTCCAGCACCTATGCCCCAGTGGCTGAGTCTGTACTCCACCCTCATCACACGAGCCACTGGGGACCTCAGCTGGCAGCTCCTCATGGCACTGTTACCACAGGCGTGTATATGGTGAGCTTCACAGACATTCTGGTCTCCTGCCTCTTCTGCAGGCAGGGGGAGACCCTGGCGCACATGACTCTCGAGTGCGCCAGGCTGCAGCCCCTCCACCTCTACCTCCAGAACCTCCTCCTGAGGTTCTAGTTGAATTTCATCCCACAACTTTTTGTTTTTGGTCACCCCATCCATGACCTCACCAAGTCCTGGGACCTCCTGGTCAACCTCCTCCTGGCCCTGGCCAAGTGGGCCTTGTACTTAACCAGGAAGGAGGCTCTGGCCAGGAAGGTGCCTGGAGACTGCAAGGCCACTTTCCTCTCACTTGTCCATGCATGTTTCCAGGCAGAGCACCAATGGGTGGTGCCCACTGGCTCTTTGGATGCCTTTGAGGACCAGTGGGTGCAGCCCGGGAGGGTCTGCTTGGTGTCCCCCTCAAGCACACTAATATTCATGTTTTGATCCTTTGACCCTCACGTCACTCCTGTCCTGTTTTTTGCCTTTGTTGTCCCAAGTATTTAGTTGTAACATTCAGCTATCAGCCCCCATACAATAGGGGCTACTAATTAGCTGGGTGGGCTTTAGGGCCCACAGTATTTGAATATTATAAATAGACAGGAGCTTCTGGGGCTCAGCCAGTTGGTACCTGGAGACACTACCGCTTGTGACAGCTGGACTGCTGAAGCAGCCCTGAGAGTTCTCCGCACCCTGTACCCACTGCAGCAGTCTGGTAGTGGGGGCTGCTGCCTGACTGTGACCTGCTGCCACCTGTGACAGTATGTGGCCTCAAGGCTGCATACCTGGCAGACCTGGATGGTGACTGCCTGGCTGTTAGAAGCATCTGCACCTCTGGGCCAGCTGCCAGCGGGCTGTGGCTGCACAGTTGGCCTTTGTGTAGCACTGCTGTCATGTGTACCACTGCCCAGTATTCTGGGCAGCTATCACCCAGAAGATGTTCTCAGTGTGGTGGCCTGCTTTGAACTGTCAAAGCATGTCCTCCCAGCCCCAAATGACCAGGAGGTCAGCCACCTCCGACTGGGTCCTGGGTGCCAGCTCTGAGCAGGCCTGGGTCCTGTCACTTGGCTCACTAGCAAGAATTCTGGGGTTCCCTATTTAAAAACAGCAAAAACCCTGATAAAATAATCCTGAAGTCACTCTTTAAAATACCCCCAAAATCCATGTTCTTCCACAAGTAAAACAAAAGACCACTATATACTATATACTATATTCTGCACTGGTCCGGTCCTGCAGGGAGCATACCAGGAAAACCAAGGCTGCAACTGAACTCCAACTAGCTTTGAGCATCAAGGACAATAAAAAGTCCTTTTTCAGATATGTGGGGAGCCGGAGGAAAAGCA
>NW_005841901.1:798717-799489 GCF_000455745.1 Alligator sinensis | reverse complement strand
AAACTGGATGCTTATCTTGCTGGGATCCTATGACCCCAGCTGACTTCCTGCCCTTTGGGCAGGGGGCTGGACTCGATGATCTTCCGAGGTCCCTTCCAGCCCTAATGTCTATGAATCTATGAATCTACACACACACACACACACACACATATATAGGTATATACACATATACATACATATACAGAGAGAGAGAGAGAGAGAGATCAAGTCAGTTGGGCAATGTTTTCTTCAAATATTTACAATTTTAAAGGAATTTTGAAGCCTACCAGTGCCTCTTTTATCATAATAAAATACATTCTAAATATCTAAATCAGAGCTTCCCCTACTCCCTTCATTTACCAGGATGTACAGTGCTGAGCAGCACTTATATGCCAGTGCCTTGCCCCTGCCCTTGCCCCTCACTTCCAACCCACAGCCTGGCCCGCCCACCCCAGGCCCCTCACTCCTGACCCACAGGGCCAGGTATGTGGGTGAGGGGTTTGTGGGGCTGGCTTGGGGGTGTGGGGTTTGTGGGTGGATTGTGGGGAGAGTATGGGGGTTGTATAGGGGGCTTCTCAGGAGGGGTGGGTCCCCCACCCCTCACAGGGTGCAGTCCCTCTGAACAGCTCATGGGCTGCCCCCCTCCACAGGCCCACAGTTCCCCAACAGGGGCAAAAGACCCCCAACAGGGACCACATGCCCCCCCACAGGGGCTACTGCCTCCCTCTGCAGGGCCTACATACCCTACACTGGGGTGGGGGGGCTGCTGTTGCTGGGTGGGGAAGTGATTGGT
>NW_005841901.1:779775-798686 GCF_000455745.1 Alligator sinensis | reverse complement strand
TTGGGAGAGCGATTGGGGGCTGGGGCTGGGTGGGGGAGCAAGTGGGGGGAGCTGGGGTGGCCACAGGACCCACCCATCCTGAGGTGCTCCCCCATAGTCCCGCCCCCTTCTGGAGCCAGGTCCAGCTCCCTGCAGCTTGCACCGCTGCTTGCCCTGCATTGGTAGGCAGTGTGCTTCAGCATCAGGGCAAGGATCAGCCATAGAAATGCTCTAGCTAGCTACCAGAGAGTCTCTGTGGAGGCATGAGCCTCCAGTTGCCTCAGTACATGATCCAGGACTGTACCTTGCCCTGCTGTTTCAGAGCATTTTTTTTAACCCCTTTATATCCAGGGGTCTAATTTTGCCCCCTTGCTGAAAATTTGCAACACAGGGAATGTTTTTTTTAGTTTCCGTACGTGCATCTTGCAGCATCTCAAAAGGGTTTAAGATGCTGCAAGAGGCATATGTGCACTCGTGTGCACGTGCCCTTTATGTGCATTTATATCTGATGGCACTATCTGGCATTGCAGTAAATTAGTCTATTGCACCATAATTGCTGCATATGTGTAGACGGTGATGCTTTACTGAGCAACAAATTAGTCTGCTATGCAGTAAAGCATATTGTGTAGACATACCTCTACAGTTGTAAACCTCACCATCTTCCTCATTCTGCCTTTTGTAAGATACATATATAGAAATATGGAGAAATATTTTATCTAAAAATCCAAAATAAAGTGCTCCAATGCATACATTTCTCTTCCTGAAGAAAGGATGAGAAAACAAACAAATGACAGGTATTAGTGTTGATGCTTAATGCACTACCAGAAGGCACTCACTGTACATCTACCCAGTGGTTCTCAACCTTTTTAGACTGATGGTATCTCTCACTGGGCTCAAGGCAGCCCTCATTAGACTGAAGGCATTCCTTGGAAAATGGCAGATCTTAGGTTTCACTCATTTTTTAACTATAAAAAATTAAAAGAGCAATTCTTCTGTTGTGAAGAACCCAGAAAGACCACAACAGATCAGAATTTGTTTTAACAGTGTGGATCCCTGTTGAAATCTCTTGTTTTATCTTAAGAATCATCACAGATAACAGTGCTAACATTGTGTTAGCACCCCTCAAAGGATCTCAAGGCACCCCACAATGCCATGGAACCCTGGCTGAGAATCACACAGCTATACTGATAGTTAGGGTCAACCTGGAGGTCATTCTCAACAAGCCCGAGTCACATACCACCTGTCTTTGGCTCTGGGTATATATTACCTCAGAGCTGCACCCATATCATCCACATAATGCTGCTTTAATGCAAAGTGTAGTCTTTGTTATCAGACCTACTTATCTTCTTCTGGGCTTATCTTTACTTTCAGGAAGTAGACAGAGGAACTGGAGTATAGAAGAATGATAAGACAGGAGCAAGAAATAGCTGGATTGCTTTTGGCAAACTTTCAGTGATCACATCCTGCATGTCCACATAAAGTCCAAATGCAATGTAGGCAGAGGTAGGCTGGGAGGTGAGTGGAAATAGGCTCCAATCATTCCCAGAAGTTTAGCAGACTCTGAAGGGTCAATCTGGAGTTGTACAGAATAAATGGTCAATAGGTAAAGGTTTAAATATGACCCTAGCTATCAGGCATAGCTTCAGATGTTATTAGACTTCATCTGAACTTCTACAGTAGATTAGAAGCAATGGAACAGTAGCGGTTTCCATAGAAGGGCATTCCTTTTTTTTCTAGAGGGAGTGGTGAAGGAGACTCCTAACTGCTGACTCATCTCACATATGGGGATGGACAATAACACTATCTGAGAGTTCTCTATGTATAAAGAATAGAAGTATGCATGTATGTGATAATTAATATAAAATTCCACAACTTCTGGCAAAGAAGAATATTCTTAGAGCTGACATAATTTGGTGATAGTGTTAAACATAGTCTTCCAAGTTCTTTTTTCTTAGCAACAAAATACATATTTAGTTTTGGAAATAGATTACAACATTATATAAAACATAACATTATTATGCAAGATTCTATGTAAAGGAGTTTGTGCTGCAAATAGACCTGCAAACTGGAATCTGTTCCCAAGGTAGACCCAGTTCCTGGGAACAGATTGTTTTGCTCAGTTGAGGCACTTGAAAAATGAGATTGCCCTTCATGTTTTTTACCATCTTTGTTCCAGGACTGCAGTTTATATTTAAAATAAGTTACATTTCAAATATTTTCAGGGGCATGTGTCAATGATTTCTCTTCCATCAAGATTGAAAAGAGGATGGAGCTAGGCTATTCTCAGTGGTGGTAGATGACAGAAGGAGCAATGGTCTCAAGTTGCAGCAAGGGAAGTTTAGGTTGTATATTAGAAATAATTTTTTCATTAGGAGGGTAGTAAAATACTGGAGCAAGTTACTCAGAGAGGTGATAGGAGCTCCATCCTTGGAGATTTTTAAGACCCAGCTAGACAAAGCCTTGGCTGGGATGATCTAGTTGGGGCTGGTCCTACTTTGAGCAGGGGGTTGGACTAGATGAGCTCCTGAGGTCCCTTCCAACCCTCATTTTCTATGATTCTATGATTCTGTGGCAGGCTGGCCAGTGGCAGCCTGGCTTGACGGCTTGAGCTGGATGATTCAGGCCAATTGGCGAGGGCATTTCCCTTCCCCACCAATCAGGAGAAGGCAGGAGGAATGCTTGTCCTGCCCTGACCTAGGGGCAAGGTAAAGAGGAGGACCTGAGTGGGAACTAACCCCTCAGGCTTTCCCACAGGTCCATTTCCAGTCTTGGGGAGGAGCCTCCGGAAGTGATAAAAGCCCATGTGCCCAGCATACGCACAGCTTGGACAAGGGATAATGAAGACAGGGTTGCAGAAGAGCTGGTGGAGCTGGTGGAGTTGACCAGTGGAGCACAGCAGTTGCCCCAGAAGCGCCCTGAAAATACCTCTGTCGAGCAGGAAGCAGCAGGTGGCTGTGTAACAGCCCCGCCATGGAAATAGCTGTGACATCAGTGCACAGGTCAGTGCATGGAGAGTTTGGAGACTGGATGGGACATCAGCAGCTGCATGAGGCAGCAGGGGTCCCCAACCCTGCACGAGGCAGGAGCCGTTGGTGCCTGGCTGGTAGAGCTGAAGGGACCACCACAGCTGCAGGAGGCAGCATGGGTCCCCATCCCTGCATGACACAGGTGTCCCTTCGATGCACAAGGCAGTGCACAAGGCTGAGAGAGGGCTGACTGGCCTGGTGGTTGCACAAGCCAGCTCAGGCCTTCCTGAAGCAAGTGGGAACTGAATGGGCTGACCACCTTAGTGAGGAAGGAAGCCCCAGAGCCAACCAAGAGAGAGAGATGAGCCTAGCCCACCATAATTGCTGGGAGTTGTGTCTCACCCAGAAAGGGGATTGTAGTTCCCAGGATGGGAAGAGAAGGGGATTTTCACAAGGGACAAGGAGCCCTCCCTTTTGGGTGATTAAAAGGAAGCCCCATGATGGGCAGGGGGGTCCTTGTATTGTTAGGAATTTCACTGTAAACTTGTGTCCTTATTGTTGTATTATGAGAGGATTGTAAGCTGCTTTATTTAGCCTGCTAGTAGGGCCTGCTAGCACAGCCGCAACTCAATACCTGAATTCATTGTATTGGTTATCTTTATTCATTGTATTTTATTTGATGTAAACTCAATTACGTATGTTCAGTTATTGTTCCATCACTGCCAGGTCTTCATTTGTTGATTTACTCTCTAACCTGTGTTTTATCATTGCCACCTAGAGGACCCTGCTGAGGGCAGAGACTGCACACTAACCGGAAGGCCAAAGAGAGTCAAGGCCTCTGCCAATATAGTGCCTTCATCTGCTATATGTGGCTGAGATTTTCTGAATTTAAGGTTCATAAGAGTTACTGTCATTGTAAACCTATATTTGTAAATTATATATACATAAATAAAATTATATACAGATATAGATATATCTATATGTATGTATGTATGTATGTTATATATGTTACATAGGCATATGCTTATAAGTTTTATATTATATTATACAATTAAACATGTAAATAGTTAAGCATCACTGGGTGTCCCTGGTCCCTGCTCTGCTCTGTAGGGAAAGGAGGTGAGCAAACCTGAAGCTAGGCAGTCATGCTCCCACAGCATACACACACCCACTAACATCACTTCAATTGAAGGGGGCGGGAGGGGGGTACCAGCTGCGTACCACGCGGGCTAAAATTCTAAGATGTAAACTTAAAAAAAAAAAATTTAGAAGGGGGCTGACACCACTGTCAGAACAAAGTGTTGTCAGAGACAGGGCAGCAAAGGGGGCATTACTAATAAGTTGATAGTTTCAGAAATGTTGTTATTAGATTTTTCAAATTGCTTCTTACAGGGGCAGATCCAGGGACGGTGTGGAAATGTTTCCACATCCTCCTTTGGCTGGCACTCACATATGCAGTGAGCTCTCAGAGCCTGCTCGTATTTCAATACAGCTCTCACGGTGAGCTCCCCACGTGCTGGGGGTGGACCTCACTCCTGGTCAATGTGGGCTCTTCTAGCAGCTCCTGCTTTCAAGAAGCTCTGGAGCTTGCTGCTCTTCACTCTTTCTTTCCCTCCCCTCCTCCACTGAATTCAGCAGCAGGGAAAGGAGGGGAGGAGCAGCCAGTGATGCACAGCTCTTGTTTTCACTCAACTCTAGAGCCTCCTTACTGCTGCTGCTCTTCCCATCTCCTCCTTTCCCTGCTGCTGAATTCAGGAGGGGGAAAAGGGAAGAGAGATGGGAATAGTGAAGAGCAGCAGACTCCAGAGCTGCTTGAAAGCAGGGATTCTGAGAAGACCTTGCATCAGTGAGTTCAGAGCTCACCGAACATAAATGGCCAGTGGAGCTGAGAGCTCACTGGCATCCAGGATCACAGGTTGGGGCTGTGGCCACAGCCCTTCAGCTGTGTGGCATATGTACAATGAGCTCTTTTCACTGTGTATGTACCCCACCCGCAAAGGATGTGAGGCCACACCCCTATGTTTGCAATCTTCGATCTGCCCATGGCTTCTAATGTACCACTTAACACCTATTGGCTCTTTCTCCCACTAAGGATACCTCAGAGCTGAGAAGGAGAAAGGAAGGAATATAGTAGTCAGTGACCAGAATACATTTCCGGTGAGGACAGACTGGTGAAAGGAGAAGCATGAAACTGCAGAAGGGTGAAAAGCAAACACAGTAAAAGGCAAAACAGCTACATTCTGATTAAGTGCATGTTCAATAAACCATAGGTTGTTTTTGCAGTGGAGTTTTTCCTTATTTTAAAGTTTTATAAAGAGTCCTTACTCGTCTTTGATCAGGATGTCTCTTGCTATTTATGAGACCTTATAAAAATAACTTTCTAAAAGACCTAATGTATATGTATTTTATATATAGCATGAGCTTTCATGATGCTCATGCTATTAAATGATGTTGTGAAACCAATAAGGTTTTAGCTTCAATAAAATTATATTTTAATGTTATTGAATGTGTTCCTCTCAGCTCTATTTCATAAAAAACAGTCGGCCTCTGGCATGTTAGGATCACGTACTAGGAACATTTTAAAATATTTGTACTGTGAAATATTTCTTCTGAATTGTCTTAACTTTCTATAAAAAACAAGCAATGGCCTCAGGTATTTTAAAATTGCACAGGGGAAGGCTCTCCCTGATTTTTCATTTTTCATTCCTTTTAACGTTCTTTTTAACGTCAATCCAGATTCTCAATGCTTATAAGCAGGGATCCTGATTTTCTCTATTTAAAAATATTCAAAATTCTTTGATAAAATGTTGGCACCCTTCACACACAGCTCACAGCTCCTGCACTCCCCCCCGCCTCCACTCGTGTCCCTCATTCCTGACCTGCAGCCTTGGGCCCCCAGCATCCCCCTGCCCCTCATGGCTCCACACAGACTCACAGAATAGTGATCTGCAGGGCATTTGCAATGTGTAGGGGGTGCATGCAGGTGCATTTGCATCCCCTGAGCATGGGGGTGTACCCCCTGTGGAAAGACATCAACAACACTGCTGGCGGTGCCTGTGGGTGGCCACCACTCACCATCTCCCCCTCACCGCCAACACTGCCGGTGGCATCTGTGGGTGGTCCGTGATCACCGCATGCTGGCAACATCTGTGGGTGTTTTGCTGGTCGCTGGTCAGCATTTGCCACCCCGCTGCCCACCGCTGACAGTGCCATGGCTGCCTGCGGGAGCTCCCTGCTTGCTGCTGTCACACTCCCACTGCTGACAGCACTGCCACCACCTGCGGGAGTTTGCCGTGCCCCCCCACAGCTGCCGGGGGCATGTGGTGTTCATGCTGCAGGGATATGAAGGCCTCCAGCATGAGATGCATGAAACACACCTCATGCAGCAGCTGGGGCACCACATACTGCCTCACATTGTTGGCTGCACCTGGGGCTGGGGCTGCAGCATGGAGGGGAGGACCAGGGCCGTGCTGCACTGCAACAGCATGAAGCAGAATGCTGCTCTGGCCTGAGACATGCTGTGGGTGGGACGAGGGCGAGCGGCATTCTCCACCTTGCCTGGGAAGCATCATGCCTCCAACAGGCAGTGGCATAAGTTTGTGCCAGCACGGGCTGGAGGAAGGAGGAAGGGACACTTGTGGCACCCCCATACTGAGCTGGGGCTCCCACTCTGTGCCAGGTGACCTGGCAATGGTCCTGCTCACTGGGCAGCATCTTCTGGCCACCCCACCCTGCCCCATCCCTGAGATTACAGGCACTGTGCACCAGCCCAGCCCTGCAGCTCCCCATCACCCCTGAAGCACCTCCTCATTCCTTTCCCCCAACTGAAGGGGCAGGTACCTCCAGGTGGGTCCCACTGGCAAGAGTGCAGAGATGGTCTCACAGGCAGCACCAAGCACTGCCTCAGAACCCCCTGCCCTGCCACAGTCCCAGCACCTGGACATATTCCTCCAGTGCCAGCAGTCAGCCCCCCACTCTCTCCACCCCCCCTGCCACATATGCCACACACTCACACGTGTCCTATCCACCTCCATGGTCCCATGGACGGTTGTCAAGCTCTGGCCCTCCAACCTTCCTCTCCGCCATAGACTTACCTGTATTCAGCTGCTGGGGCTGCTCCTACCACCTGGCCTGGCTGTATGTCAGCCTCATCTGTGCATGCATGCACACACATGTGGCACCCCCTTCCTCCAATCACCCTCCTCCTGTGCCCCAAGCATCTCCTTACAGTCTGGAACTCTGTCAGCCTGCAAGAGGAAACCCGGTTTCCCATGTTTCTCTGTGAAGGGGAAAACCCATGATTTTCTCATTCATGTTTTTCTCCTTTAAGGAGGAAATTTGCATTTTTCCATATTTTTTTCAGGCAATGGAAACCTCAGAGGCTTGCTCATAGGTCTACATGATGGTACTTACAGGAGGAGAATAAGGAAAACCAAAGATATACTCCCAAGTGGCTCCATACACTATGCCTATGAATGTACCTATGTATAACTTGTCAGAGGCAACCTTGGAGACCAAAGCCTTTTCTCCCATAAAATGCTTTCCTTTTTTTGCTGTCCTTTTCTGTCCTCATGTTCATTGCATCATCTCAAGATGATCACATGCTTCACCATCACCTAACTTCAAACACATGCTGAAAATTATCCAGACTTGGGAAGTCTTCATTTACTTTATCCACTGACTCAAAATATAATATTGGGAGCTGGAATCTACCAAATTCCAATCCTGACTAATTTAATGATTTGTTATGGTTACTTTAGCCAGGGAAAGTTGGATGCCTAAATTGGTTAATTACATGCAGAGAAAACAAGTTGTATTCATGGTTTCCTATTTGTTTTTAAAAATCAGATTCTTGTTTCTGAGCATCAGATTCTTCAGTGTTATAGATCTTATTCACCTACTTCACAAGAAACTTATGTAGAGTACTTACTCAATGTTAGTAAATGTGAGTGTGTTTATATGCTAGGAAATTTCCTTTTTTCATTTAATTACTTTTTATATCAAATGCTTTCCTAAATACCTGTGCTAAGTAGATGAAACTCTGCTTGTATGTACAGAACTAAGAAAAAAAAAGAATAACAGCTTGCTCAGAGAGATCCAGCATCTACCATTGTTGCATAGTGAAGTGAGTTAAGCTACTTGAGGCCAATATCAGCAATTCAATTAAAGTGAAATTAAAGAAAACAATAGTGACACTTATACCAACAGGCACGAAGTGGAAACTAATTTACTGAAAAATAATCTAATTAAAATTATCTACACTATAAAATGGACTAGAAATAGGATAAAGAAAAAAAGTTTTCCATGGAGGGCACAGCAAATGCTTCTTCCTGTTTGATAACTGCAGTCCATTTTTTAAAACATTTGTGTGTGTGAATAATGTTACACACATAAGTTATGAACTCAATGGCAGGAAATGGTATTCAGTTGTGTAAAATAACAGTATATACATACATAAGAGGGCTCTGTGAAACGGCAGCGTTCCGTTTCGACAAAACAGGGTTCCATTTCGAATTTTGTTTCAATTCGAAATGGCTGGCCCATTCCATTCTGTCGAAACAGGGTCGAAACGGTGAAACTGTTTTGACGTTTCACCTATAAGATACCCTGGGGAAGGTCAAAACAGCATATAACTTTGTCATTTCTGGCCTGATTTTGATAAAAGTTGCAGGAATAGTAGCCCCTTCTGAGGGCATGAAGCCTGCCAAGCTTCAAGGAGATAGGTGTAGGTGGTTTGGAGAAACCTTGAAAGCAAAACTTTTGTCACATGTATGTGTTACACCACTGTGAGGTCAAAACTGCAGGCATGCTAGCCCCTGCTGAGGCCAAAAAGCCTGCCAGGTTTCAAGGAGATAGGTGCAGGCGTTTGGGGGAAACTGTACCTCAAGCTGCAGACAAGCAAAATTCATGACATGGGTGACACTGTGTGTGTGTTAAGGAGCAGCAGGGTGAAAGCTACAGGCCTTCTAGCCCCTTCTGAGGCCACAAAGCCTGCCATCTGTCAAGGAGATAGGTGTAGGGGAGTTCTGGGGCCCTACACCCCTAGCTGCTGACAGGCAAAACTCATGACATGGGTTCTTATGCAGCTGCTGCCTCTCATCAGGCAGCAGAACTGAAAATCCCCCATCACTTGCCACCACAACCTGGGGGTAATAATTGACCACAGTATGAACATGAGCTGGCAGTATGATGCTGTAGCCAGCAGGGCCAACAATACCCTGGCATGCATTAATTGATGCATCTCCAGCAAAACCAGCAAAACCATTGCAAAGAATTGATTCTCCTGCTCTACTCAGCATTGGTGAGACCGCAGCTGGAGAACTGCATCCAGTTCTGGGCTCTGCACTTTAACAAGAACATGGTAAAGTCCTAGAGAGTCTACAGAAGGGCTACCCATATGATCAGAGACTTGCACGGCAAGCCATATGAGGAAAGGCTGAAGGACCTCAGATTCTTCAGCCTGGAAAAAAAGAAGGCTGAGAAGGGGCTTGGTAGCAGCTTACTGGTACATCCAAAGCATATATCTAGGGCGCAGTGAACAACTGTTTTCTGCCTTCTCTTTTTCAGACTGAAGAGTCCCAGGTTTCTTAGCCTTTTCTCATATGAGTTGCCATGCAAGTCTCTGATCATACAGATGGACCTTCTCTGGACTTTCTCAAGCTTTACCAGATCCTTGTTAAAGTGTGGCGCCAAGAACCAGATGCAGTACTCTGGCTGTGTTGTCACCAATGCTGAGTAGAGCAGAGGAATCACATCCTTGGTTTTGCTGGAGATGCATCAATTAATGCATGCCAGGGTATTGTTGGCCCTGCTGGCTACAGCATCATACTGCCAGCTCATGTTCATACTGTGGTCAATTATTACCCCCAGGTTGTGGTGGCAAGTGATGGGGGATTTTCAGTTCTGCTGCCTGATGAGAGGCAGCAATTGTACAAGCTCCCATGTCACGAGTTTTGTCTGTCAGCAGCTAGGGGTATAGGGCCCCAGAACCCCCCTGTACCTATCTCCTTAACAGCTGGCAGGCTTTGTGGCCTCAGCAGGGGCCCAGCAGGCCTGCAGCTGCCATCCTGCTGCGCCTTAACACGCAGAGTGTCACCCATGTCATAAATTTTGCTGGTCTGCAGCTTGAGGTGTAGTTTCCTCCAAACCCCTGCACCTATCTCCTTGAAACTTGGCAGGCTTTATGGCCTCAGCAGGAGCTAGCATGCTTGCAATTTTGACCTCACTGTGGCTTAACAGATACACGTGACATGAGATTTGCTTTCAAGAATTTGGGGTGCAGTTTCTCAAAACTCCCCAAACCCATCTCCTTGAAATTTGGTAGCCTTTATGCCCTCAGATGGGGCTACCATGCCTGCAAGTTTCATCAAAATCAGGCTAGAAATTACAGAGATATAGGCTGTTTCATTCTTCCCCACTATAGCCTGTGGGAGAAATATCAAAACAGTGTCGAAACAGCGAAATGTTTTGACTTGCCTCATTTTGTTTCGAGGCTGCTTTGACTATATCTATTTCATTTAGGTTTTTCTGTTTTGACCTTGAAATGAGTCAAAACAGCATTGAAACAAAACTGGCAGTGAAATTTCGCACAGCCCTAATACCTAACGGTTTAAGCGTTTGTCTCTCAGTCTGAACTACTTGCAAATATCTATCGTAGTAAGTAGTTGCAGTTTGTGAGGACTATAGTCATTGCATACTGTAGTGTAGTCAATAGCTGACAAATGTGGGACACACCAACATCAAGATAATTTCATTTAAATTCTGCACTCAGCTACTAGCCTTTTCACAACTCCTGTTTTATTTTACAGAAAAGGCCTTAGGAAAGATCTGTAGAAGAAAAAAAAAAGTCCACATTTTCTAAAATATCCTTTAGAAATTCTGCTTCTCTATTACCTCTGCTTCGTGAGAGAATCAGAGGATCAGTGATTTGATCAAGTCTTTCTCCTGATTATAGCCTCATACCCACTTCTGTTGTAATCAGAGAAAAATGGCATAATTTTTACTGTAGGTGTAGTTTTTATTATGCCCCAAGAGTTCATTCAGCTATGTTATGGAACAATACAATATGAATGTCATTGTCAATCACAAGTAACCAACAAAAGTCCAAAACTGAAATTGTGAATATCTTAACGTTGAGTATTTCTTGATATTGATTAGTGATCAGAGCTTTAGTAAGTCTGAATAATATATACATTTGAATAAATTGTCATGTGTCTTGGACCAGTATTGCTTTTAGTTTTTTCACTCACGCTAACTAAAGTGGATTTTAAAAGAAACTGCATGAACAAATATGCCCAGATATTATGCCATGCAGGAAAAAAAAGCTCTTCTAAATTCAAAGGATGGCCCTTCATGTAGAAGTACATTGCTGGACATTAGTATGAAGGCAACTTGCATTGCCTCTATGAAAGATTTAGGCACAATTTAAATACAGAAGACTGAGACTATTAAAAACATTTTTTGCCAGAAAAAGTTCTATAGTCAAAGAAAACAAAAATCCCATATGCCTAGAAGAAAACAGGAAAGTACCTATTAGTATATGTATTATAGACATTTGGATATTGGAGTATCATTTTTATCTTTATGAAGTTAAGCTTGAACGCCTGGATTTTTTCTTTTTTTTTGTTAGTCAAGTTAGTCCAATTGTTGGTCAAGTCATTCAAGTTTTGTAAGTCAATTTCATAACGAGACATAGGAATCATTCAGTTGGTATACAACTTGTCAATACAGGGAAGAGATTTTCTTTTTAAAAACACAAGGTTTTATGGAAATAAAATAACAGAATAATAGTACAAGTACTTTCAGAGCTGATAAGAAATGATCAGTTTCTGACTGATTGATCAATGTATGGAAGAGGGGCAGCAAAACTTACTTCACTTGGGCCATGTGTAGACGAAACGTGAGGTGTGTGTGCACAACAGTTTAAAGTAGGCTAAATGCTTTTGCACGGCTTTAATGGTGTCAGTATTTGAATGCCTGGGCAGTGTACCGAGCATTAATTCTAGCCACTGTAGGAAATTCGGCGGCATAATGCACTTTAAATGACTTGGGGTTCAGTAAACTAAAACTCCTTCAAGGAGTTTTAGTTTGCTGCCCCTACAGCTGCGGAGTGAAGCACCAGGCTCTGTGCAGCTCCACAGCTCTGCAGGAAGCCCTGCAGACAGCCTGGCAGCAGCCTGGGAAAGCAGGCTCCACCTAAGAAAAGTGGAGAGCCTCAACCCCCACCAGAGTCTGCCTGCCTGCCTGAGCTGAGCTGGGGCCCGTTGCTTCCCTCCATGGCTGCAGTGCCCCCTGGGACCACCCAAGATGGGGGCCTGTGGGTGGGTGCCAGCCCACCTCCACAGCCCAGGGACTGCTCCACCCGCCAGCAGCTCGCCCTCTCCTCCCTGCTGGAGATGCAAATAAGTCAGTGGGGTGTGTGCATAACACAGGGGTTTAATCAGCCCTAAACTGAAGTGGTGTTTTTTAAAACCCACCACTTTAATTTAGGGCCCCCATTGGGTCTACACATGCCCTTGTGCAACAAAAGAGTAAGGACCAGCCCCGAAGAGGTTTACACACAAGAGTTCATAATTCAATTTTACCCCTTGTTAAATGAAAATACATTCATTTTTCTAATTTCAGCCTAGAGGAGACAGCTTATTCCTTGTATACTTAACTGGGGTCAGACCATGGTATTAAAAGTGGATTGCTTCCAACAGGAATCTTTATACTGGCATCTTCTTCATAAATCTGGTCCTGATTAAATATGACTCCTCCCTCCATCCAAACATTCTAGAACAACCCTTCTCTTCCTCATCCCCTTCTGTATTGAAAAGAATTTCATATTAAATAGATCATCGAGTTTCCATGATACAGGATCAAATCATACGATTAGCTGTTCTAAAGAGAGCACTAAGCCGTGTTGAGTGGTAACTGTACCATGAACAGCAACTATTAAATATTAAATTAGTTCCATCTAAAAGCTCAAGGCACAAAGTTGTGCACTGTATTTTCTGGGCCCTTGGTGAAGTGAAAAAGGCTGCAGGTTAACTTTTAATGTGTGCATAAAAGGAAAATTGTTTTTGGCCATTGCTCTGCTTTTATTGGAGCCACATGGCAAATCAAGTTATGCTGATGCACTTACTAAATAAAGTTTAACTTTTCATAAGTATATTCCTCCCCAAAGAAAACAAAACAAGAATGGTAAGCAAACAGAGGTAACTTGCTAACATTTTGATTACTAGACCCTTCATTTTCCTGGAATTTTTCAGCAGTAGTTGTAATCATTTGAGCAAATGTCTATGAAAGTGTGTCCTCAATACCAACAAATTACAGTCAAAGCATAAAATTTCAAGTCCCATGGCTGCGTGGAAACAGGAAAATAGGGCGATACAACCACTGAGATCAAATAAAAAACTAGTACAAGAATCAAAGCAAATCCCTTGGATGTTACATTTAGGTGCTCCATTTCTCTGAGAATGAGGTACCTTTTCAGGCATTTTCTTAAGTAAATTGCATGTTGAGGAATTTTTAACTTGCAAAGTTGAGACTTAGTAAATAGCTTAATCTAAATTATTCAAATTTGGTTTGTATCAAACGATACAAACTTGGTTTATTTTTAATATTGTGCCCATTTACTGATTAGTAATAAAGCATAAAACAGAAACATTAGACAAAGATATTTAATTAAAAATACCAACACTTAAGAAAAAACCCATTCAAAAGGAAGGAAGGAAAGAAGGACAGATGGAGGAACAGATCTTTATCACACATTCTAAGTCAAGGGGAGTTTTTTTTATTTATTTCAATAGGACCAGGATATGGATCTTAAGTTCTGATTAATTTATTCAGTTGGTTGAGCATCTTCAACCCCCAACTGACTCTCAGAGCCCAGTTACACTTTACTCTACGTGTTACACTTAAGGCATGATTAAACAGTCACAGAAGCTGGCTTCTTCTTGGTTTATGTGGAGCCTGGGATTGGGCTCTCCCTGCACCAGCATTATGGCTAGATGCAATCCCAGAATCATGCATCTGTGGCATGGCAGAAGGCACAATTGTGTGAATTGTGCATTAGATCCCATCATAACTTTATTTCCACATGTAGAGGGGCCCGCAGAGGGAGTTAAAAGCATTCACCATGCTGCAGAGTCAGGCCCCATGGACTGAATCGTTTTTCCCCCAAGCATACAGTCTGAGTAGCTAGGATGCGTCCTCATGGAGTGTGATTGGGAACAGCAATGAAGATGCTCTAGAGGCAGCCATAAATTTCTCTGTTCCATTGAGAGGAAATGTCTAGTGCAGGTATGTTCAACTCCTGGCCCATGAGCCAAATACAGCCCATGAAGCCATTACATCTGGCCTATGGGGATCCCCACAGTTCAGGAAATTTGGTGTCAGAGGAGCGGTGGCCATTAATAAGGCCATCTTCCCCTTGCCAAATTCCCAAACCCCAAGCCCAGTGCACCCAGTCAGAGCCAGACTGCACCCCCTATCCCTCTGCAGAGCTGGGTTGGGGTCCAGCTATGCAACAACCCAGGCAACTATAGGCCAGGACCCAGGCAACTATAGGCCAGTCAGTCTCACCTCCAACTTTGGCAAAGTCTTTGAAAAAATTATCAAGGCTCACATTTGTGAGAGCCAGGCAGGACAAGTTATGCTGAGGGGAAATCAGCACGGGTTCATAGCAGGTAGATCATGCCTGACTAATCTAGTCTCTTTTTATGACCAGGTTACAAAATGCCTGGATGCAGGAGTAGGGGTTGACATCATATACTTAGGCTTCAAGAAGGCCTTCGATACGGTATCCCACACCATACTGGTGAACAAGTTAAGAGGCTGTGACTTGGATGACTACACAGTCCAGTGGGTGGCGAATTGGCTAGAGGGTTGTACCCAGAGAGTCGTAGTGAATGGGTCGGTATCGACCTGGAAGGGTGTGGGCAGTGGGGTCCTGCAGGGCTCGGTCCTAGGACCGATACTCTTCAATGTCTTCATCAGCGACTTGGACGAGGGAATGAAGTGTACTCTGTCCAAGTTTGTGGATGACACAAAACTGTGGGGAGAAGTGGACATGCCGGAGGGCATGGAACAACTACAAGCAGACCTGGACAGGTTGGACAAATGAGCAGAAAACAACAGAATGCAATTCAACAAGGAGAAATGCAAAGTGCTGCACCTAGGGAGGAAAAATGTCCAGTATACCTACTGCCTAGGAAATGACCTGCTTGGGGCACGGAAGCGGAAAGGGATCTTGGAGTCCTAGTCCAGAAAGGTTATTCTTCCCCTCTATGTGGTACTGGTTAGGCTGCAGCTGGAGTACTGCATCCAATTCTGGGCACCGCAGTTCAAGAGAGATGTGGACTACCTTGAGAGGATCCAGAGGAGAACCACTCATATGGTTCGAGGCCTGCAGGAAAGGCCCTATGAGGAAAGGCTAAGGGACCTGGACCTTTTCAGCCTCAGCAAGAGAAGGCTGAGGGGGGATCTTGTGGCAGTATACAAATTCACCGGGGGGGCAGCAGGGAATAGGAGATGCTCTGTTTACCAGGGCATCTATTGGAATAACCAGGAACAATGGCCACAAGCTGATAGGGAGTAGATTTAGGTTGGACATCAGAAATAACTTTTTCACAGTTAGAGTTGCCAGAATCTGGAACAGGCTTCCAAGGGAGGTGGTGCTGTCCTCTATCTTTGCTGTCTTCAAGAAGAGACTGGACAAGCACTTTTTCCTGGCACGAGCAGGGGGTCGGACTCGATGATCAATTGAGGTCCCTTCCGACCCTAGCATCTATGAATCTATGAAACCCTTTATCCCCCCTGGGATCATATCACACACATTTCCCCCCACCCCCACAGGGCTGGGTCAATCCCCCTTCTCTCCTGCAGGGCTGGGTCCTGTCTCTCACTTGGCTCCCCCACCCCTGGAGGGCCAGGTGAGGCCCCCTTGCCCCCTTTGGGACCAGGCTCAGGCCACAGTCCCCACCCCCGCCCACTCCACGTGGCCAGATGGTGGCCACTATGCTGGCCCTGGAGGCTGGATCTAAACCACCATCTGTCCCACTATCAGACCAGCCACTGCCCATGCAGCCTGCTAGGGAAAAAGGTTGAGTACCACTGGTTTTAGTGAATCATGGGAAGTTATGGTTGGAAGGAGATAATCTAGTCCAACCCCCTGCTTACAGCAGGACCATCCCCAGCTAGATCATTCCAGGCAGGGCTTTGTCAAGCTGAGCCTTAAAAACCTCTAAGGCTGGAGATTCCATCACCTCTCTAAGTAACCAGTTCCAGTGCTTCACCGCCTTCCTAGTGAGAAAGTTTTTTTCTCCTAATATTCAACCTAAAGCTCCCTTGCTGCAACTTGAGGCCATTGCTCCTTGTTCTGCCATCTGTCACCACTGAGAACAGTCTCACTCGATCCTCTTTGTAACCACCCTTCAGGTAGTTAAAGGCTGCTATCAAATCCCCTATGAGTCTTTTCTTCTGCAGACTAAACAAGCCCAGTTCCCTCAGCCTCCTGTAACCATTTTCATTGCCCTCCTCTAAACTCTCTACAACTTGTCCTTTCTGCAATGGGGCCCCCAAAACGAGACACAATACTCCTCATGTGGCCTCAACAGTATAGAATAGAAGGTAATACTTACTTCCCTCGATCTGCTGGCAAGCTTCTACTAACACAGCCCAGTATGCTGTTAGCTTTCTTGGCAACAAGGGCACACTGTTGACTCATTTCCAGCTTATTGTTCATGGTAACCCCCAGGTCCTTTTCTGCAGAGCTGTTGCCCAGCCAGTTGGTCCCAAGTCTGTAGTGATGCATGGTATTGTTCTGTCTTAAGTGCAGGACTTTGTATTTATCTGTATTGAACCTCATGAGATTTCTTTTGGTCCAATCCTCCAATTTGTCTAGGTGACTCTGCATTCTAGCCCTACCCTCCAGTCTATCTACTACACCCTCCCCCACCCCCAATCTTGGTGTCATCAGCAAACTTGCTGAGGGTGCATATCATTCCATCTTCCAGATAATTAATGAAGATATTGAACAAAACTGGCCCCTGTGGCACTCCACTTGATACCAGCTGCCAACTAGACCTCAAGCCATTGATCACTACCCATTGAGCCTGATGATCCAGCCAACTTTCTATCCACCTTACAGTCCATTAATCCAGCCCATACTTGCTGACCTTGCTTGCAAGAATGTTGTAGGAGACTACATCAAAAGACTTGCTAAAGTCAAGGTGTATCACATCCACAGATCTCCCCATATCCACAGAGTCAGTTATCAAACCATAGAAGGCAATCAGATTATTCAGGCATGACCTGCCCATGGTGAATCCATGCTGACGTTCCTGATCACTTTCTTCTCCTCCAAGTGCTTAGAAATTGACTCCTTCAATACCTGCTTCATGATTTTTCCAGGCGCTGATGTGAAACTAACTGGTCTGTAGTTCCCAGGATCCTCTTTCTTCCCTTTCTTAAAGATGGGCACTATATTTGCCCTTTTACAATCATCTGGGACCTCCTCTGATCACCATGAGTGTTGAAAGATAATGGCCAACAGCTCTGCAATCACATCAGCTGAATCTCAGATACATTGTATCTAGCCTTATGGACCTATACACATCCAGATTTTCTAACTAGTCCCTTACCTGTTCATTCACATTCTCCCCAAACTATGCTACCCGGTGCAGTATACTGAGAACTGACCTTGCTTGTGAACACCAGTGGACTTGTCCAGTAGCAGATCTTCTGCTGCTACCTTGTTTCTATCACTTTTCTGTTGCCATACAAGTATCTGCAAACTGTACTTCACACACACAGAGACACACACACTCATATATGTATGTGATTGACACCCTTTATTGATTTCTGATCCATGCTTCCACGCCCATAAAATTATAGTAGTTCTACCATACAGCCCAGAAAATGGCAAGATTTAGCTATAAAATAAATTTACCAATACGGTGTAGGACAGCACAAAATTGATATAACACTTAATCCCTAAAAATTAGATTTAAATTAAGTTTAGGGGGTATGTAAGTGTTAAGACAGCCATTTGCACAGGACTGAGTTTCAGAGAATGAAAGACATAGAGGAAATTATTCAGGCCAAATATATAGAATTATGAATGCTACATTCATTTTCAACATTGTATCCTAATAAATTATGTGCCCATCAGAAAGAAATAAATTTAAATGTGTATCAATGCATCTAATAGAGAGAAAAAGCAAAGAAAAAAGGAATATTATTCAATATTCATTCAAAACTGAGAACAAAGGAATATGATAACAGGTCATCACTGGAATCACCCTTTTCTTGAACTTCCTTTTTTTCAGACTGCAGCAAAGAAATGCCTAGCATCATTATAAGCAAAGGACAACAGGGTTTTTTTTTCCTTTCAGCAGTTAATCTAACTTAGCTGGGGGGGGGGGGAAAACAACCCTAAAGGTTTTTTTTTCCTTTAACCATTTAACTAAACTGGGCGGGGGGGGGGGGGAATACCACCCTGAAGCACTAATGCTCATGGAAGCAAACTCAGCTTTCAGAATTATATGCTTCTTTGTTCAGGCTTCGTTTACCCTAGCTAAATGTAAAAAAAAAAAAAAAAATGTATTTTCCCTTGATATGAAATATTTGCTTTACATTCCCTCATTTCATTCCTAACATATTCCTTATCACTCACTGAGATGGAAATAAAGCTTAAACCATAACAAAAACTGCTTCTTTGGAGGGAAAAATGTCTACAGAGTATAAAGAAGAGGCATATTTTGTATGGGATTCTAAATGCCTTAAATATCTGACGTGGCAGATCAAGGTTTTTTCTTAGGTGAAACATTCAATAATGAAGTTGAAAAACAGCCTTCATAGCCTATTTTTCACCCTATCAGGAAAATCCAGTATTGAAACAATGCAACTCTTGATATTATTCACCTTATGTTGCAATTTACTAATGTATTATTTTAAATGAGAAATCCAGTAAGAATTGGG
>NW_005841901.1:763134-779744 GCF_000455745.1 Alligator sinensis | reverse complement strand
GGGGCGGGTGTCCTTTTGGAGCTGTAATTTCTCTGTTCATACTTTTCCATATCCCTCTACTGAAACCACTTGACCCCAATCAGAAATGATAGGCAAAATCCCATTGGCGAAAATCACCCACTTTATTGAATCTGATCAACATAAACTTTTGCTCCAATTTTAGTCAATGTAACATTGAAAAGACAATTGTGAATCATACCTTGCATTTACAAATCTTCAAAAAGAGAATTGTTGTTAGGTAAAACATAATGGACTTAAAGACTGGGACTGCTCAACTTATCACAGTCCAGACTGCATTTGAAACATCAATTGGAAGTCATGCAGTTAAGATGACTACTCTTACTTTAGTGCCCTCCAACCTTAGAAGCCATTGTTTACTATGCTTTGAGCCCAATGATCCAGCCAGTTTTCTATCCACCATACGGTCCATTCATCTAACATGTACTTCATTAGTTTGCTTGCAAGACTGTTATGAGAGACCATATCAGAGCCAGTCGTGTCATTATAGAAGGCAATCAGGTTTGTCAAGCCAAGACTTGCCTTTGGTGAATCCATGCTGACTATTCCCAGTCACCTTCTTACCCTCTAAGACCTTAGATATGGATTCCTTAAGGACCTGCTCCATGGTTTTTCCAGGGACTGAAGTGAGACTGACCACTCTGTAGTTCTCTGCATCCTCCTTCTTTCCTTTCTTAAAAATTGGCACTATATTTGTCCTTTTCCAGTTACTCGGGACACTCCCAATTGCCAAGAATTTTCAAAGATAATGGCCAGCAGCTCTGTAATCAATTTGGTCAACTCCCTCGGCACCCTCATGTGCATTGCCTCATGGACATGAACACATTCGGCTTTTCTAAATAGTCCCTCAACTGTTCTTTCACCACTATCAGATGCTCATCTCATCCCCAAACTGTGCTGTCAGGTGCAGTAGTATGAGAGCTGACCTCGTCCATGAAGACAGAATCTTACCTGTGAAGACTAAATATTTATCAGTGTTCAAAAGAAATTAATTTAAACTCAATTTTGTTTACAGAAAGGCTACTGTGTTGTTAAAGGAAATGGAGAGCTTTTCTTCTTAAAAAGATTAAGGGAGGTTGGTTTGTTTAGTTCAACAAAATGGAGATTACAAGAGGATAGCATCACTCTTTACAAATATATTTGTGGGGTGAATACTGAGGAAGGAGAAGAGCTTTTCAGGTTGAAAAACATACTAACACAAGGTCTGGCTTCCTTGTTGAGTGGAATAACCATTAAACTATCAGGGTTAAAACATACAAGGGCCACTCTTCCTCTAATAATTTTTTCCAGGACTTGCATTCAGGTTCATGTGCATTTTGGCCAGAGCATAGCTTTACTGGGTATGCTGAATCTGATGGCTATAAAATGCTATTTAGAGGTTTGCTTTGGGGAATTGGCTTGTAGGTAAAGTAGATATGAATTAGAAATATGGTCCAGGGTAACGGCAAGGGTTAATTGATTTCTTAAAACCTATTTATGCCAGTTGCTTCAAGGCCCACTGTGTCTGACACAGGAAAGCAGCTAGCAGACACACAGGCTGTGAAATTGAAGGCATGTACCACAGTGTTCCATAACATGACATAAGGGACTGTGCTGCATTGGCTAGGTCACAGTGACCAAACTGCAGGGCCCTTGGGATTTCAGACTTTGGTAGATGGACCAATTAGGAGACATGAAAGAGCCAAATTAGGATGTGTGCATGTGGTGGGTTTGTGACAAAGAAATATGCTGACAGGACAGAATGTGGACAGTATGATGACCACAGAGAGACCAATCAGTGATGCCCAAAGATGAAGAGTCATAAGAAGGAGAAAAATGATGTAAAAAGAGGGACTTCAGAGCAGCAACAGGTCCTCAAGAGGGGAACCTGAGGCCACCATGAACAGACGGCACACCACCAGCCAATCTCATCCACCCTACTGGGGGTGGTGGGAGAGGGGAGAGGAGGCAGTGGGCTTTGGTCTCTGATATCCAGGCTGCCAACATCTCACATTCAAGAGAGAACCTCAGAGTGAAATTTGCATACTGGCCATATGTACCGTGACTCTGTTAACCCTGGGACTGGTAGATATAGAATTGTTTTCATTGTTCTTATCTGCTATCACAGTGTATAAATAAAATTCATATATTATTTAATGAAGAAGTCATGGTTGGTCTGAGGGTTTGGGTCCACCCAGAACAAGGTATCTGGGTCGTATATCCAGTGCCATCAAATCTATGTGCACACATTTAACATAGAGCTAAAGTAAAAAATGTTCACTGTCATTTAGACATGCAAAGAGAAATAGACTGTTTTCCATTGATATCTCTGATTGTAGGTACCTAAATTCACCTGTTTATGTGCATCTGATGCTAAACTGGATCAGGTCTTTAGTGTGGTTGCAATACACATATTCATATTAAGATAGATATAGTTAACCTTTCTTTGCCCATGGTATTTACTTCTTTGTAAGACCTAACTTTATTGTAGATAAAATAGCTTCCACTTTGATTAAAAACCATTGGGGCACATTCAATAGACATGTAAATAGTGGTGTGATTGATATTTTGGGCATAAAAATGTTGTATAGTAGAAATATGCAATGTAACATTGTAGTTGCATTATTTTGGCATCCACATGTCATATAGAATAAGTGAAATTTATGTACCTGTGAGACGGCACTGTTGGTGCCTGCCACTTTAAGGGCTAGGCCAGAGAGAAGGCAGGTGCCTGATGAGGCATTTAATGCCCAGCTCTCTGTGCTGAAGGGGAACAGTTTCTGACCAGCCAGCAGGGAAGAAACATCTCCCTGCTGAGCTCTGCTACTCCAGGAAGGCCTAGGAGGTAAGGGCAAGAGCTTATGAGGATAGCTCGGAGGCTCTTGATCCTGGGCATGACCTAAAACTGCACCCTGCCAGGCCAGTTTCCAACCCAATGAAGGGTGGGTTGAGGTGCTTTAATAACCCCAGCTCCCACAACTGGGTGCATAACCCCATAGTAGAGCCTGAGAAGGTGGATCCCTGTTATAGAGTGTGGGCTAGATGCTTAGAAGCCTGACTTGAGGCACTCTTGACTGGTCAATGCTGGGGCAAGGACCAGAAGCGTCAAATGGCCTGAGGGCCCACCACGAGGGATGCCCAGAACTGCAGAACTGAGCACCTGGGGTTCTGATTGGCCTTGGAGGTGAGGCCAGGGCCTGTGTGGCAAAAGGTCCTGGGGAAGGTCGGGGCACACCTGAGAGAGGGAAGAGTGCAGGGATCTTGGCAGCCCAGGAACAGGTGGGTGGGCCAAATTCTAGCCAGACCCAGGAATCCCCCCTGCTACAGTACCGATGACACAATTTTCCTCTTCATTACTTCTGTTTTATGTCTGTATCACTCCATGTACACTGGTGCACTCACATAAAGCTAGAGTGGTGCGGTGGTGAATCAGAGAATTGGATGAGGACATGTTAACAGGAAAACAGGATTGTGTAAGTATATGACAGGAATAGCTTAGAGGAAGACTAGTAATCAATTCACTTTTCACTACTTGTCTGTACAGCACCCGCCCCAAGAAAAGTTCAGCTCCATTTCAAGTGGATGTCCATGTTCATTGAATCAGTTAAGAGCAATTGAAAGAAAACCTTAAAACTACATTGCAAAAATCTTTGCGGTCTGTTCCATGATGAAGTGGAACCTAAATCTCCACTTTAAGTTGGTTTTGTGTTGGTGTAACTCCACTCAAGTCAATGAAAATGTACTGACATAATGCTGCTCTAACAGAGTGAGGTATCAGTCCAGTGAACTTTTTAAACTCACTAAACTGCTTTTTAATTGTTCTTAATGATTGCTATTACAGTTTGGCATCTAATTTACATCTTATGAAAATGCTACAGAGAATGAGTCATATTAGATTCAGGTCATGGCTAACAAGTGCAATGTCATTTTTTTAATGCTAAGGCTGGAAGAGTGTTTTTGCTTAAAGGCAGAACAATATTCACATGTACAAATGCTTCCACCCACACATCAAATATACACTTTAGCATTCTGTAAGATTATCAGGGTAGGTCACTAGTCTCAGAAAACATAATTTTGTTTCCAATTATATCATTGTCCAAACACTACTGAAAGTGGTATCATGCATTATACATTTATAAGATATATTCTCTTAAAGGTACTTCCTTTTTTCACCATCCTGTTACCATAAACTTTTCAATTCTGAGGTTACTTGGTTTAAAAAAAAACAACTTCTGCTATTTTGACACTCAAAAATACATCTTGTTTCATAGGGAGTGGCCATAATTTATCCAATTAAGTTTGAAAAGTATTTTTGTTATGATTTCCCATTAGTGTACTGCATTGATCATTCCCTAACTAAAGATGATTTTGTCGTTGGTTTTAGATAGTTTGAGCTAATTAGGTACAGCAATTTGAGTTTGAGGAGGAAAAATCTATTTAATAATTAAAAAACACAATTGAAATTGGTTAAATAAGTGTTTCAGTTTTGATTGAGGTTCCTAACTTTAGGGAAAAAATGCAACATGTAGGGCCAGATCCTATTCTGCTTATTAGGTGCCTTAAAAGATTTAGGAAGTGTAATCCCATTCCATCCTCTAAAAATGTTAACACACCAACTTCTATAATGTGCTATCAACTTAATTTAAAACTAAATAAAAAAAGCAGCAAGCAGAAGAAGGAATCAAGGGGCATGCCTGCTCTCCCACCCCAGCATCCCGTGGGGGTGGGAAACCCAAAAACAAACCTTGGCACTTACTGGCAGGTCGAACTGCTGTCAGGGTCACTGCCCCCCTCCCCCCCCCACACACACACACATTGCAGGGCAGGGTGATAGCCCCAGCCTGGGCCCTGCTGCACCCCCTGCCCTGTGCTGCCTGGGGGGGGGGCTCAGCCAGGATGCCCCAGAGCCCCCACATCCCCTGCTCAGTGAGTAGAGGCTTTTTTTTTTTAAGTGCCGGAGGCTGGTGGGGGGCAGCCATCGGGGGTTGGGGGTGAAAGTGGGAGATGGGGCTGGGTGGGGCAGCCATCAGCAGGGCTGGAGGAGCCAGTGAGGGATAGGGCCAGGTGAGTCAGCAACTGAGGGGGCTGAGGGAGCAAGCGGGGGTGGGGCATATGGGCCCTGCAGTGGGGGCCATGGACCCTGGGGACGGCGGATGTAGCTCTTGTGGGGGGAAGGAAAACATATAATCATGTATTCATGAATTCATGGAATGTGTATTTAGAATTCACTATATTATTGTAACTGGTAGGCTTCCACATTGCTTTAACACTGTAGATATATCAATAACATATTGCCCAACTGATTGCTGTCTCTTTCTTTCTTTCTCTCTCTCTAGTGGTCTTTTGTTTTAATTGTGGAGGAACATGGATTTTAAGGTATTTTACAGAGTGACTTTGGGATTTTTTTATCAGGGATTTTTCAGTTTTCAAGTAGGAAACACCAGAATTCCTGCCAGGGAGGCAGAATCCTGCCTGCTCAGAGCTGGCACCTTGGACCCAGCTGGCTGTGGCTTACCTCCTGGCCAATTGAGGCCCTTTGACAGTTCAAATCAGGCCACCACACCCAGAACGTCTTCTGGGCAATAGCTGCCCAGATGGCTGGACAGGGGCACACATGGCAGTAATGCCACACAAAGGCCAACTCTGCATCCACAGTCCACTGGCAGCTGACCCAGAGGGACAGGTGCCTCATCCGGGTCTTGCAGGTGTGCAGCACATCACAACCAGGCAGCAGCCCCCACAGCCAGACTGCTGCAGTGGGTAGAGGGTGCAGGGAACTCTCAGGACTGCTTCAGCCGTCCAGCTGGCACAAGAGGTAGTGTTCCCAGGTACCAACTGGCTGGGCCCCAGAAGCTCCTGAGAGTGAGTAGCCCTGAGCTACTTGCCAGGGCAGCTCTTTGTACTGATGGGGGCAGGACAGGTGCTGGCCCCAGCCTCTAGCTGCCCCTGGCTGCAGATCCAGGAGGAGCCAGGCAGGGTTATTTTGCCCTAAGTGGCACAATTTGCTCCACAACAAACTGCATGTCCAAGCACATGCACTGAGGCAAAAAGTCCTGGCTCAAATTTGCACTGCTTCTATTTGAGTTGCTGCAAATGCACATGCTTGCATGTGTGGACGTGCCTAAGGGCTGCATCTACACGAGTGGTGGACTGCGCAGTTGTTACTGTGCAGTCGTTTAGTACTTGCTTAAAGTACTAAATGACTGTGTAGTAACTGGCATTACTACACAGTACTATCACCGCATGGTTTTTTTCAGACACTAGTGCACAGTAGTATTGTGTCATGGTTAGTGACTGCCAACACTACTGCACAGCAGTAACAAGCTACTGTGCAGTAGCATCTTGTGTAGACATACCCAAGCAGAATGGAATAGGATCATACTTAGGCACCTGAAGCAGAATGGAATAGGACCACTCATTCAATAAGCTTTAGTTAAAGCACCCCCACCGCCATTTTTCAGTGCAGGGACACTGATACACATG
The DNA here is from genome assembly GCF_000455745.1 of Alligator sinensis. Taxonomy (NCBI): domain Eukaryota; kingdom Metazoa; phylum Chordata; order Crocodylia; family Alligatoridae; genus Alligator; species Alligator sinensis. The sequence continues at coordinate 773,264 of NW_005841901.1, read as the reverse complement.
ATGCTCCAGGAGGTGCTTTAATTTCAGCAGCTCTTGCTGTCGCTTTAATTAAAGTGCCCCCCCCGAGCATATGTATAAATGCCTTGGGAGACACCAGGACCATTATAAATCTGATTCTCTTTGCTTAACAGTCAGTATGGGCTTGTATTTAAAACACTGGTCTGGATATTGGATTCTCTTCTTGACTTTACCACAGATTTCCTGTGTACTGCTGCTGGTAAAGATATATAACCATTATGCATCACTGCTTCCTCCTCTATAAAATGGATGACAGTATTTCACCAAAATGTCATAGGAATTTACAATGACTGGTTGTTTCCAACCCCCTTAAAGTAACCCCATAAATTTAAGTCTGTGAACATATCAGTAGGTACCTCTGAGAGAGTTGCACAGTTCTCCTTGTTCTGGACTTGCTTTATAAGTGAGCAGAGAACTTTAGTTGCAAGGTCTTTCAGTAGGTTATACTCAAGGAAAATGAGGCACTGAATAAAGTCAGTGGCATGTGAGAAGAGTACAATTGATCCGTTATTTAAGTTTATTATCTTCTCTTCCTCTAGCTCTGTTATTTCTCACTCTTATAAGAGTATAAATATTCCTTTTCCTTTGTGAAAAAGCCAAAGCAATTATAACAGTCTTTGAATAGATTCTCTTTCCAGTAAGTTGGCAAACTGAAAGTTCCCTGCAAGAGATAATATAGTAATGCCTTCCTCATCACAACAGGCTACATAGAACATATAGAATGAGAACTTTCCCTGCTGCTCTAGACATTCTGATCTCACTTAAAACAGTGAATACTGAAATAAATAACAAGTAAGAAAATCTGGGATAACAGCATGCGTCTCTGTATGTATGAATAGTAGACACAAAAGGTTTCCAGAAAATAGCCTTTGACATTTGGGAAGCAGTGAATGATCAAGCATAGTTCGTGAAACAAAACCACTGGAAACAACTAGCAGAATAATACAAAAATAAATTACTTACAGTTGAGAAAATGGTATTGATACAACTTTCACTTAATTTATTTTTGAGTAGAAGTAGAAGGAAAGGGAATTCATTTAATCATTTGGATTGATAAATGGCCTGAAAAAGCATAAGACAAGTATAGATTTTATTGTATAATTTATTTACATAAAAGATTCTGCATTTGTTTAAGAATTGTTTAGTACTAGTTATTTGAGGCTCTTTCAAGATAAGCACCTGTATTGCAATGAAAATAGTGCATATCTGTATTTTATCAAGATTTGCTCACTGAGGCCTGATGAAAAGATGGGTGGTGTCAATGGGGACCTTTCTATTGGCTCTACTGAATTTTGTTGTTTTTGTAGACTATCATTTCAGATAAAATGCATGAAAATTGTTCTACAGCATAAATGTCTCCCATCTCCCTGATAATCTGAGAATGCTTTTTTAAAATTTATTCACTAGCTTTGCACAGTGGCAGTATCACAACTGATGAGACCAAGCCGAGGCGCAATTATTGCTAGATGAAAACTTTTCCCAATTCTCTGCCATGGTGACTTGAAATAAAGTTAGCATTGGCAATTTTTGATGATCTCCACGGAGAAGAAAAAAAAACATTCCTAGTCTGTCTGTCTCTCCTGTTTTCTTTCTTTCAAAATGGCCACCAACAGATGTGTTACCTGTGAGCCCTGGGAGCCTGTGCCTGTTTTGTGAGCCTTTCTCCTTCTCTTGCTTTGTTTTTCCTTCTCCAGACAGTCTGAACCCTTTCCCACTGTAGTCCCCCACTTTTCATTACTTTTTCTTGCCTCTCTTCACCTTTTTAAAGCCATTTCTCCTGCAGCAACTCCGTCCCCACTTTTGCCCCCCCACCCCACACTGCAGCTGCCCTGATGCTTCTCTTTCTCCTGCTGTATTTCTTACCTTTATCCCCTCCTGTGGTGTTTGTTTGTTTTTTCCAGGGTCTTTGTTCCCTGCTGGCAGAGGGCTGCCCACCCCCCACTCCTCCGGTTCCTTGCAGGACTAACTTTTTTTTTTTTTTGGCTGGAATGGCTGAAGGCAGCTCCTAGCGGCCCATTGCTGGGGATTCTGACCCTTTCACAACCAGTGTTTTAGTCTCTAGCTTCATGCCCCTGCTTCCAATGGAGTGGAGAAGTGCACCTCTGTTCTGGGGTGCTTGTAGGCTGCAAAAATGACCTTTATGCTTCCTGGGTGAATTTAGTCTCCATCATTCTCCTCAGCTCTCCTGCTTTGGTGCCTGATGTTGTGGTAGGAGGTGCATCTGGGGTGTTTTTTTGCATAGTGACACTATTAGACACACCAGCCATGAGAATGGTAGCCTCCAACATCCCCCCCCATTTCCTCCAGACAATGACCTCACTAACTGCCTGCACACTTATGGCTTGGTTACAGGGCTGGTCCATAGACTGCCACTTGGCAGCAAGATTCCTGAGCTCTGACATGTGCTATCCTTTAAAAAGCAGATGTTCATGCTTCTTAACAGAAGCCTTCTTAACATTGCCTGTCTTTCACAATTGATAGGCAGTGTTTCAAGGTTTACCTCACTATTGGCGATATCCCGTGGTTTTGCTGGGGCAGCAGGTCCCATCTGGCTGCCCAGTGCCTGAGGAAGAAGCCAGCTGTGGCAGAGCCACCTGCAGCTGCACCCATTAGTGGTTCATCTGCCACTGGTGCAGAGGCCCCATCAGGTAGTGAGGACAAGCCTTCCCTCGAGTTGCTCCCTGTTCATCAGAGACAGGTGGCTGCATGGGGGTGGATTTGGCTCCCTCCTTCCTCCCTCCATGGGGTGGGGGTTGGCTCTTTCTGCTGAGGAGAGTAAGTACCAACACCAGAAGGAGTCTTCTGAGAAGGCCTTGTTATCCCCTCAAAACCCTCCCACCACTTTGGAGGTAGCTGAGGTTAGTGAATGGGGACCCCTCTCTCTGTCTGCCTCCTCAGCATCCACCCCCCTCCCCCAGACCCTATGGTGGTCAGGGGTGACTCAGGTGCAGGGGTGGTGTGTTGGGGGGGGGGGGGGCCAAGGCCGACCCTATGGTGGGCAGGGGGGACTCAGGGGCAGGGGTGGGGTGTTGGGGGGGGGGGGTCCAATAGCCCTCCCCACGCCTCACAGTTTCCTGAGCCTGATGAAGTCAAAATGGAGGTTGGGCCCTCTGGGACCTGAAAGATGCTCTGAGATAGAGATTCCAGCCCAGGAGATTGTCCCCGCTAAGAGGTCAGGGACTGATGTGACTCCCCAGGACCTTTTGGAGGATGGTGCTGCCATAAGGCCTGATGCTAGGAGTCTTCGGGGGGGGGGGCACATAACTCCCCACCTCCCTCCCCCAGACCTCGGTGACTCTGTGCAGGACATGTACCTCTCTTCCTCTTTGGGGTCAGATCTTGATTCTGCCTCTGAGGACAAGTTGATGGAACTCCTGCTTCAGGGGGTGGCATCCCCCGACTCAGCTAAGGTACCCTGCCATTGGGAAGGTTCTCCACCCCAGTGGCAGAGCCTGCTCCTGCCTCTGAGGAACCTCTCTGTGTTGGCTACTCCATTGAGCACTTTATTGAGTTCCTTGACCAGACAAAGCATCACTGGAGAGTTTCACGGCATATTTGTAAATGGTTCCTGGAACCTGTTTTCTGCTAAGGCTGCAGTGTCAATGTTACACTCCATCCCATGGATGCAGCATTATGGCTTTTGCCTCAGTAAGCTTGCAAGTGATGTTGAGTGCCTGTTGTGGGAAGCTCTGGATAGCGAGTTGTAGGCCTAGTTTTCTTCCTGCCTTACATGCTTGCTCATCTCTGGTGCTTCTCTCTGCTCTTTTGGCTTGACCTGTCCCCTTTTTTACACTCTTTATGCATGGATGCTGCAGCTTTCAGTTCTCTCAATGTCAACAGATGCTGAGATCCTGTGAAATGGATGGCTGTCTTTGAGTTCCTGCATAAGAAAAGGCTGGATGTCACCTTTGTGCAGGAAATGCACACTGACACAGATAATCAAGCCGACTGGCATGCCGCCTGGAAGAGTTGCACGTTCTTGAATCATGGCACCTCCCTCAGCACAGGAGTTGTGATCCTCTTATTACCACAGCTGATACCTGAGTTGGAAGTAGCCCAAGAGTTCTTCTGTGGCTGCCTGCTAACTGTTTGCACCTTGTTAGTGCAACACTGCCTCCTCCTAATTAACGTCTGCACTCACTGCTGGGTGAGAGTGGATTGCATTCTTTGAGATCCTGGCTGACTTTTTGCAGAGCACAGCTGATGGTGATGACCTTCTCTTCCTGGGTGGGGATATTAATTATACAATCAATGAGTGGCTTGACCGGAACAGGCCAGAGCCACATCTGTCCTCAGCCAAGCAGGTGCGGATTGCTTTGGAGGCAGTGAACTTTTTCCATGCCTGGTACCATTGCCATGCTGATGTGCGGCAGTATACTCAGCTGAAGGTGGCTACTGGTGGACTTGCTATGCCATGCCTGGGCCACCTGTATGTCACCAGGTTCCACCTGCTGCTCTTTAGCTGTAGCCAGATTACCCCAGCAGGACTATCAGATCACAGCCTAGTTTCTTGTGAGCTGAGCCTTCCTAGCAGGATGCATTCCCAGGTGGCCTACTGGTGCCTCAACACTAGTCTGTTGCATGATGCTCACTTCCATGTCTGCTTTGCTCACTTCTGGTGGACATGGGAGATTACAAGAGCCACCTTCCCCTCCTGGAAGCAATGACAGGATGTGGAAAAGGTGCAGATCAGAGCATTTTGTCAACAATACATGCAGTTGGCAACAAGTGAGCTCTGCCACCATGTTCAGGAGTTGGAAGAGGATGTGGTGGAGCTTGAGGAGGCCCTGCATGATGCTGGTGGTGCTGCAGGGCTGCTTAAGGGTATTAAGCTCTGGAAGCAACATCTGCAGGAGCTAGCAGAGAGCACAGACCAGGGTGCACAGGTCCATGCCTACTGCCAAGAACTGGCAGAAACTGATGCCCCAACTCACTACTTCAGCCATGAGAAATGATGAGCCATGCGGAAAGTCATTCACCATCTTAAGACCCTGGATGTCCAAACACTCACAGACCCTGTCAAAGTCTGATGCCATCCCAATTGCCTTCTACCAGGAACTGTTTTCAGCTGAACCAATCTGCCTAGAGTCCCCTAGGAGCTTACACAATGGCCTCCCTAGGCTTTGATCATCGAAGGCTGACAGTCTTGAGTGAGAACTGCTATTGGAGGAACTCACAGCTGTTGTTGTGGGCCTTGCCTCAGGCAAAGCTATCAATGGGTTGTCCACTGAGGTTTTTTTATAAGAACTTTTGGCCACTTCTCAGCCCCTGCCTCCTGCAAATATTGTGAGAGGCTCACGGACCAGAATATGACAGTCAGGTGTTGCCGAACAATTCTCACCCTGCTGCCTAAGAAAGGGGGCCTTGGCTGCCTCAAGAACTGGCAGCCAGTGTCCCTTCTGTCTGCGGGTTACAAGATCCTGGCCAAGGCTTTGGTCGGCCACTTATGCACCATTATGGCTTCGATTGTCAGCTCTGAGCAGAGCTACTGCATGCCAGGCAGGAGGATCCAGGATAATCTGTTCCTGCTTCAAGACCTGTTCATGACTGCAGACCTCTTCAGTATCAACATCAGACTTGTCTCCTTGGACCAGGAAAGAGCCTTCAACTGAGTCAGCCATGACCACCTTTTTTGGACCCTAGAGGCCTTTGGCTTCAGGCTTATCTTCATCTCTGCCCTCCAGGTCCAGTACTGAGACATTTTTAACCTTCTGAAGGTGAACAGCATGTACTCCATTTCTGGCCTGCAGGGGCATCCACCAGGGATACCATCTGTCGGGAATGCTCTACACCTTGTCCATTGAGCCCCTACTCCATGCACTGTGGCAGCACCTGACCAGCCTGATCCTTCCATGAACATCCAGCTTGGCAGGCTGCCTGTTGGTCAGGCTGACAGCATGTGTGACTGTTATCCTTAGCACCCAGGGTGATGTCCAGTCCTTGGTCAGCTGTCAACATGCCTATGAGCATGCCTCTTTGGCTCACATGTATAGGACTAAGAGTGACACCCTTCTTCTTAGTCCTTGTGTCACCTCCCTCCCTCAGAGCTTCTTGGGGTCTTACATAGCATCGGGAGGGTCTCAAAGCCCTGGGGGTGTTCCTCAGGCTGTTGGTTTTCTTGGCACAAAACTGGAAGGACCTTGGTGCCAAGGCGGAGGTGTGCCTGCAGCAATGGTGCTGGTATCTCCCCAGCCTCTCCTACCATGGGCAGGTGTTCGTTGTCAATAAACTGGCAGCCATGACATTGTGGCACCAGTGCACCATGTTGGGCCTCCTGCCAGTCTTCCTCAAGAAGCTCCATCAACTTCTCATGGACTTCTTCTGTGATGGGTGTTAGCCACCACAGAATTAGGCATAGCCCTCCCACCGCTGCCCACCCTGAGTGCAGTGTCAGCCCAACCCCCACACCAGGAAGAGCCAGGTGCCATCCCAGTCCCAGCCCACACAGATCCGGGGGGCACATGCACTCCATGGTTCCCCCAGGGGTACATGCACCCCCCATCCCACCCCAGACTAGCTACTCATGGCTCTATCCCATGCCCTGCCCTGACTCGGCAGTGTCTGCCCCAGTGCCAGCCCTACTCCCTCCCTCACTGCAGGGGTCTCAATCTGCCTCCTCCATGCCCCTTCCTTCCCCCAGTTCTTGCTCCCTAACAGACTTATCACCTGGACACTGCTCTGCAAGCTGCCAGGCTGACTGTGTCTATGCTATAGATGCATGCGATATTTATTGGTGACATTATTGGCCACATCAGCCAAAAAAGGCTGATTGCCAGTAATGTCAATTTTCCTTTTATCGGTGCTGATACAGTATGGATATACTGGTGCATCTCGGATGGATGGATGGATGTAAATCCAGAACTAAAAGCCCAGTCAATACGAAAGCAGTAATATGATCCTGTCTACTTGTATAAAAATATGATGGGTGTAGGTGGCTGGTTATCAGTCTATAGCTAAAGCAGAGTGAAGAAAAAAAATCTCCACTTTTGATAATATCTATATTAGTGGGTGTTTTAAAGCATAGAGCTTATAAATATCTCCTTTTATCATTTGTGGAAGTAGTAGAGGAAGGGTTGACTTGTATCTAGATTGGGACACGCTAATATTTTATAACCTATTGCACCCAGTTTACACCATGTTCAGTTTGCATTTCATACTCTGACAGCTTAAATCTAATTCTAAAAGCTGGGCTTTTCCTCTTCTTTTTACAGTGATTTCAGGGAATTTATTCACAGGCAAACTACACTACTCATGATACTGTCACACAGTGCCCTTCTCCACATCTGTCTGAATTTCACTTCTTTATGTTCTGTCTATAAAGAATCCAAATTATGTCAAAAGTCATATGTCTGCTGGAGTGAACCTTAACATGGAATATGGAATTCAAGTTGTGTCTTGGTATAAAATAAATTGACAGAAAAGTCTAATCAAATATGTTGTAAAATCTAACACAAAAAGAAGGAAGGGGAGAAGAACAGTGGCATAACAAGCAGAGTTGGTGCCTGGGGCAACATTTGTGGAAAGAAGGGAGGGAACACAATTCTGAGAGCGGCGGGGGGGGCTCATAATTCAGAAAATGGGGGAGGATATGGGTTCTGGAAGTGGGACTGAAGGGCTGTAGGTTCTGAGCAGGGGTTCATGGGTTCCAAGAGCAGGGGCAGGAGGGGGCAGGGATCTCTTACACAGTCCTGGCTCAGTTGCTGCTGCTCTCCTGCATACTCTACCCACCCAGCTGCTGGTCTTATAGCAGTAGCAGTTGGGGACTGTTATGGAGTTGCTGGTATGTGTATGCTGCCAGGGCATAGACTGAATTAAAAAATCAAAATGAATACATTGGCTGAATGGGCATCAGAAATGGAAACTGATCTGACCAATACCACAAGTGTCAGAGTATTGAAAGGCTTAAATTAAGTGAAAATAAAGAGAAGGAACTTGATTAAGGTTTTACAATCTTTAAAGCCAGGTGAGAAAACTAAGATATCATAGTAATAATGGTCTAAAAAAGGAGAGTGCATAGGAAAACATTTTAAAACTATAATTTGAAAGAAGTTCTTTAGTATACTCTCTGCTTCCATGAATGTAAAGAACAAAACATTTTGGAAAGGCAAGGAACTGCTCAGAATTGGTTCCCCTTTCTTTTTATCAGTTTCCTCAAACCAGTTGCTCAGGGGTACGTATGGTTTGAAATTTATGCCTAGCTCAGAAGTGAAATCATGAACATATAAATCCATGTGGATCTTAACCTTCCACCCTGCTATGATTCACCTTTGAGAAGGTCGGAAAGGGAGAGAAAAAAGGAAGTGCCAGCTAAGCAGATTTCTGGTGGAGTGCTATGTCACCATTACTCCAAGGTAGGGGAGGAGATTAGAAATGTGTGTGGTGGCACAGGTCCTCTATTTAGATGCTTCAGGCTTCCATGGAACCAGCAAGATCAGAAGTGTATGTTATTGGAGGAACTGAAAGTGCTCCCAAAACCAGGAAACATTCTACTATCTAGGTCTTTGAAGAATTTGTAGGAAAATCTGCAATATAATGCACAAGAGCTTCTTTACCAATGGAGACCAGGACAGAAACATTACATGAACACAACACTCAGTAGATGAGCTTTCCCTGAAGGCAGGACAACATTGCTTAGCAACAACTGAGAGGGACTGATTAACCCTTTGCTAACAGTGCTAGTAAATTATCTTTAAAAGACAGAGTTTCATTTTATATAGCCAGCTTTCAGAAGGAAACTTGTGCTCAATAAATCTGATGGAGTTTTGCGAGAAAACAATATAAGCAGCTCAGAGCCAAGCTAGCTGTAAACCTAATTTATTTAGATGTGAGAAGCTTTTCTCATCAACAAGGTCAGCCAGTATAGCACCAAAAATAATCTACCAGTTCATCAAATATGGAATAGGGACTGCTACTTGAATAGATCAAGAATTAGAGACTGCAAACAAAAGCCTTGTTCTCCATTGCCTGCTTCCAACTTCAACTATACCCATGCAAAGCAAATGCAGAGTAGTTGCAGAAAACTGTCAAACCCAAATGATAGAATTTTATACTCACTCAAAGTAACCAACTACAAAGGGTACAAGTTGGTGAACTCTATTATAGATATTATTCATCTTCCTGATTGCAATGGCTTCCTGATTGGGTAACCATTTGGCATAATATACAACATTTTTCTTCAGTATTAGCTCTTCAGGCTGTGTTGCTATTACAGAGGCTGGGTGGTCTAACTGTTACACTGAAACTTTTCATGTTTTACACTCCTCCTCCTCTCCGTCCTGTCTTTCCACATCTTCTCTCTTTCAGATTTCCATTTATTTTCCCAGTAGGTTACAAAGACCATACTTGGAGAGCCATTCTTCAAGGCTTTTTCTGATCCCTTTGGGTTTGTATAGTCCCTCTCTTCTCAGAGATTTACCACTGCAGCATGAAACCTTCAAGGCTTCTCAGTCTCTTCATTTTGCCTGTCATTAGACATTCACCTTGCTGGGATCACCTGACCCCAATTGTCTTTCCTGCTTGGTGCAGAGGGCTGGACCTGATGATCTTTTGAGGTCCCTTCTGGCCTTACAGTCTATGAATCCACTCAAAGGTGTAACCTGGGCCTGGGGCTAGTGCCCTGGTTACCCAACCCTCATTATGCTATTGTATTTATTTGTGCTGACTGTGAAATTTCTTGTACAGTCCAACTGGGTTGACAGTGAACTCCCTGGCACCTTCTCACCCACAGCCATAAGACTCATCTGTTTTTCAGGATTTTGACTAAGTTCTGAATCACAGCTCTAGGAGTAAAAATTGTTATGTATAACAACATTTGTATTTCTTTTTTTCAGGGATTCCTTTCTTCGGGAAGGATTAGTTAAACACATCAGTGAGGCTTGGGAGCATGCTACAGTCCTCCGGCAAGAAGTGCCACTACTGCTGAAAACAAACTAACCCCTGCAAGTAAAATGTGTTGCCTCTGGCTGGGTCTGAACAGTAAGGTGCAGTATATTGTTTCAACAGGTTAGCAAGAGTAAGGGGATTGACTGGATACCCTGACAAACAGACTGACTTACAGTTTCACAGTAGCTAGGGTCAGGAGGGACCTGAACAGATCATCTAGCCTGACCCCC
>NW_005841901.1:757507-762775 GCF_000455745.1 Alligator sinensis | reverse complement strand
GAGATGCACCTTTGGATGCATGACAAGGTATGGCTGGCCTTGCTGGCTGTGGTCTGGCATTGGTGGCTCATGTTCATTTTGGAGTTAATAATGACTCCAAGATCCCTTTCCGCCTCTGTGCTTTCAAGAGGGGAACTCCCCAGCCTGTATTTATGCTGTGGATTCCTTCTCCCAAGGTGCAGCACCCTGCATTTGTCTGCGTTGAACCCCATCCTATTCTCGTCTGCCCACTTTTGTAGTCTGTCTAAACCTAGTTGCAGCCTCTCTCTCCCTTCAAGCGTGTCCACCTCACCCCACATCTCAGTTTCATCAGCAAATTTGGACAACGTGTTTTCCACCCCCTCGTTCAAGTCGCTAATGAAGATGTTAAACAGTGTGGGCCCGAGGACCGAGCCCTGGGGTACCCCACTGCTCACATCTCACCTGGCTGAGTACAACCTGTCCACCACTACTCTCTGGGTGTGCCCCATGAGCCAATTTTTTACCTATCCAACTGCGTAGGCATCAATGCCACAGTCGCTTAATTTATTGGATAAGCCTTTTATTAACCAAACTACTATTTGAATGGAAGTGTCTGAGGGAGCCTCTAAGGAAATGGTTTGTTACGTAGAAGGAGAAATCTGCTGGATTGGGTTTGAAACACCCTGAAAGTAGTCTGCCTCACCATAGGGTTACTACTTTGGTGAATGCTTTCTGCTACTATGCATATATACACCCTGGAACTTTGTGTTTTTTTTATGCTTGTTCATTCATTTCATCCAGAGCAGTATGCTCTTCCCATACTTGGGAAATTTCAAATCCTATGCTGGGTATTTTAAATTTTCCAACTTATTTTTAGTTCTACTTTAACATGCTTTAGGATTTTTACTGTGCATTGAGAGATTTTTTTTTTAGAAAATTACCTAAGTCTTTTTTCCCCCCAATATAAAAGTCACTAAATTGATGTAGGGTTCAAGCAGGCACCAAGGAGATTCCTTCAAGGAAGTAGATGACCCCTAGTAACAATTTACCTCTTGCCCTTCCCCACCCCATTTTCTACCTCACTATAATATCTGTTTGAGACCTAGCTAAGATTAAGAAGGTAGCAGAAATTGTCTGGTGTCATGAAGCAGGCTGGGATTCTGATAGTATTTGTTGTGCTACTGTTTCCCCAATTACAGATGCCATCGTATTTCTAAAAAAAATAAAAGTATATATAGGATGTTACCTGCGTTTATTTTATAGTTTTCAAAGATTCCCACAAGTTGCAATCAAGGCAGCTTTTGTTTCAGTGCCTGCCAGGTATTTATGAGTAGTGGAAGATCTGAGGAAAAGATCACTTAGAAGATGGGGTTAGTTTCCTGCATTCATTCTCTATTCCAGAACATAATGTTAATATTCTGAAATCCAACAACGTTGCCTAATACTATTATTTACCAGATCAAAATTGGTCCACCAGAATTGGAACTTCAGTGAAATTTAGGCAGCCAAGTTCCCAAAAGCAATCCATATGACCCCTGCTACAGTGGCTGCAAACCTGCTAAGTTACCTTTTCACATTTCCATTTTGGCCTGAAAAGAGAAGGTACCTAAACTTAACTTTCTGAGCATGTTCAGAAGCAATCCAGTTTGATCAGTTTGGCAGCTAAATTCTGTTGCAATCCAGACTGGAGATGGAAATGTGCCTAGATTCTGCCTAAGTGCGAAGCACAATCTGTTAGGACATCAACAAAACATGCGTAGCCCACAATAACAGCATAGAGTTCTCTATATAGAACATCACTCATGATTATTCTTTCTTGAGAAAAGAGACATTGGAGTTCGGTAGGAGCAGGTGCCTGTCCACCTTCTCCATAACAGTTTATTCAATTTGGATCATCTTCCTGGATTAAGGCATCTATTTTTAGGTTTGCTGAACACTAAATATAGGTTCTTACAAGAACCTATGCTATAGATCATAAGAACATAGTCAGACCAATGGTCCATCTAGCTGAGTATCCTATCTCTGACAGTGGCAGAAGTGGATGCTTTAGAGGGAGAGCAGTGAACTAGAGTGATCCAACCCCTATTCATAGCCTACTCATATCCTATTCATACCCTCCTTGGCACCTACCATTATTCTCTGTATCAATCCACCTCCTGTGGCAATGAAATCCATAAGTCTGCCAAGTGCTGAATTAAAAAAACCACTTTCTCTTATTAGGTTTAAAACTATCTCCTACTGATTTCAGTGTGTGCCCTGTAGTTTTAGTGTCTGGGCCTTCGTGAATAAAGTTCCCTGTTCACTTTGTCTACACCCTTCACATTCGGCTATTCTTAGAGGGCTCTACAGAATTGGTATTTTTACACATGATCCAGGGTGGGGAGGTGTGCTTTAATTAGAGTGGCTCTAGGGAGCTGCTGTTATTAAAGCACCTGCAGTGTCTCATGTATTCAGCATGCCACACATCAAAATGGTGGCAGCGCCACTTTAACTAAAGCTTGTTGAACAAGATTTAGTTAAAGTGTCCCCACCACCATTTTGAAGTGCAGGGACAATGAATACCTGAGATGCCAAGACTGCTGGAGTGTGCTTAACTAGCAGGAATCAGAGCAGGGGTCTGGCATGTGTATAGGTGTATAATGGCACCAAGGCCTCTCTTCTGAGTCCCAGCTGCTATCTAACACTATGTATGCACAGTTGAGATTATTTTTCCCCATGTGAATTACCTTGTACTTGTTGACACTGAAGTTCATCTGCCATTTTTTTGTCCACTGACTTAGATTGGTGAGATCTTTCTGCAGCTCCACTCCATCAGCTTGGGACTTGACTACCCAGAATAATTTGGTGTCATCTGCAGACTTGGAGATTTTACTGTGCACCCTCATTTCCAGCTCACTGATGAGAATTTGGAACAAAATTGGGCCCAGCATAGATCCCCAAGGGACCCCACTATTGACCTCCTTCCATCTTGAAAAGTGACCATTTAGCGCTACCCTTTGCTTCCTATCTTTTAACTAACCTTCAACTCACAATAGAACCTTCCCTCCACTCTTGCAGCAACTCAGTTTCTTTAAAAGTCTTTGGTGAGGCACCTTGTCAAAAGCATTTTGAAAGTCGAAATATATTGTGTCATGTGGATTCCACTTGTCTTTATGTTTATTAACATCCTCAAATAATTCCAGAAAAATTGGTGATGCAGGATTTCCTTTTACAAAAACCATGCTGACTCTTCCCTCTTCCCTAACAGGTAATGTTTGCCCTATGGTTCCAGTTTTAGCACAGAGAATGGTATGTATTATATTATCACACCTGAAGTAATCAATTCTAACCTCTATTTAATTAGATCTGGAATGAAAAGTTCACTCTCTTTCCACTGAGAGTGATCACGCCTCTCTGTATCCCAGTTCTAATTAGAGCTGGATGAGCTAGTCAGATCAAACAAATCTGCAAACAACTTGGGACATTTTGTGCTCAGAGAATTATTTTTTCCTTGTGAATTTTTGTGAATCTAGAATTATTGTAAAGTGCATGGCAAATGTGGGTGCTTTTTCATGTTGAACTCTTTGGCTCTTGTGAAGTTTATAGGAAATAACAGGAGCAGGGTCATGATGTCTCTAACCATGTCTCCTTCAAACCCCATAATGCATGTGGTATAAAAGTACTTGGTACCAGTCATTTTCCACATTATAGAATTTATTTTTTTTTCTCTTAAAAAAGGGGGAAAAAAGATTCAGATTGTACAGTTAAGAATTCAAAAGACAGGAAATTATCTGTGTGATTTAACTCTGTCCAAAGAGCGCCCATGTTACAATGTTATAAGCTCTTCATGTACTGTAATAATAAACATGTATAATGGGGAACATTATAAACCACCGAACTAAAAGGTATAACAGAAAAGATGCTGTCTGCTCCCACTACAGGGGAAAGACAAAAAACTAAATTCTGGCAGGTTTATTTACATTTTATAATTTAAATCCACTATAGCTCTGCAGTGTTTTATAGGGTATTGTTCGGAATGTGTTGGCATTCTTTTTTTCCAAAAAGATGTTAAATAGGGCATGGAAATGTAGTTGTGAAAGTGGGGAGAAATTTTGAGAAGTATATTCAACCAGGCCATCTTATCATGGCAGCTTGTGAGTAATAAGCAAGAAGGTAAGATTCTGCAAGAGACTAGAGACCTTGGACAGAATTCTATATCCTTTTGTGCACCCAGGTTGCCGTTTTTTAGCTGTGTAAGTGGCATTTTTATCTCTATTAACCCTGCAGTGTGGATTCATAAGCATGCATGTGTAGACTAAACATGCAGAGTAGGTTATACACTTCCCAGGCAGGTGCACAGCTATGCACATATGCCCTTTCTAGACACACAAATTCCCAAAATGTAGCTGGTCAGAAACTTATAAATAACAAATATTAAACACCTGAAAAGGACCCTTCCATGTTTTAACTCCAAGAAGCAAGTTATTAGGGGAAGATGGGAAACCTGGTTTCTAGTCCCTCTTTGACCCTATGTCACTCACGTTTATTAGCACCATGCAAAATCCATCCCACTATGGGTTAGGAATTTTTCAGTCCCCTCTCTGGTGTTCTGTTAGAGGGCCCTTGGGCTGGGCAGCCAAGAGAGGGGGATATGAAGAGCCAGGAGGGAGAGAGAATGCTATACCATATGTGGTTTAGTGCATGTGTGGCTGTGGCCCTCAAAGAAGGAAAGGTGTGGCTTTGTTCTCTAGCTTGAAGCCTTGCTCCCAAAGGGGCATTCCATTCCCCATTGTATTACTTTTAATTTAATGTCCTGTAAATGTAAAATGTGGTCGTTCAGTTTGAAAAGGAATGCTGGAGCAGGCACTAGATTATGCTCTAATCTGTGGCTTGCGCACTGTGCTGGGAAATCAGAGGTACAGGTTCAAAAACAGCTTTGGGCAGAGGAATCCAGGCTCTTGTCTCCTGTTTTTTGGCAAGTTCCCTAACCTAACAGCTTTGGCTTGAAAATATGGGCAGGTTTTCCTCCTCCCCCTACTATTTTCCCTGAGACTTATGCTTAATAACATGCATAAATGGCCAGAGAATGTAGCTTGCTGAACATACACATGCATCCACATGTGCATGCATATGCATTCACTGTTAAAGGCAAGCACCACAAGTCACCAAGTACATGTCTAGAAATCTGCCATTTAGGTGAACAAAGACAAACAAAATTTCACCCTTGATCTATGTGAATATAGTGTTGGCATGATGGTCCAAGAATTATGCAAGAGGCTAGGATTTCTTAGGGTGATATCTTTTGTTAGACCAACTGCATAGTTGGGA
>NW_005841901.1:749151-757417 GCF_000455745.1 Alligator sinensis | reverse complement strand
TTCCCTAAAAGATACATTTTTTAGGGTGGTATATTTTATTGGACTATTTTTTCAGAACTATTCCTCTCTCTCTATATATATATATCTATATCGATATAGATATATAGATATATAAACATATATTGTGAGGAATAGTTCTGGGCCCCAACAATCTGGGCAATTAGTAACTGGGATTGGGGTTGGGCCAAGTCCTTTCTTGTAGCTTGCCAATTTCATTTTCATGTACGTAGATATATATCTTGTTGGGTTTTTTCCAAATACAAGGCATGTCTTATACCATGATTCTCCTGAGTATTTACAAGTGAGGAAAAAACATCTAATGAGGTAACCAATAATATGTTTTAAGTCCCTAAAACTATGACGGGGATAACATTTTATGTGGGGAAAAGAGCCAGTCATGTAATTTATTTTAAACAGAACCCACATACAGCATTTGATCCTCACCCTTATTCTGCAAATGCTTCCTGTCGTAATTTTATGACATTAGTTTGGATTCATTCAGCCAGAGACCCTGTGAGCCTGTCCCAAAATGTCCAAGCTCCCAACTTTGTGGCAGAGAGCATGGGAAGCCTAAAAAACCTAGCTCAAGTTGGAGCTATTGTAGCTAATAGACTCCCTGAAGCAGACATGAGAGTGCAGACCCTGAGAACTCCATTTCAGTAAAGATCATTGCCACAGAGCAAGGCCCTGAGAGCAAGTGAGAGCCCCTGAGGCTAGCAGGCTCTGAGGCCAGTTGGCTCCTTTTTCTGTCCAACACTTAGGCTTCAGGAATTATTCAGCCCAGGAAGCCAGATGGCTCAGGATTCTGGAATTATGGGTTCTCCAACCCTGAGATTGTCTGAATTATTAAGGATGCCCAGGAGCTACAGATCCAGGAAGCTGTAGTGTTTTTTATTTTGATCCAACCCACATGGAGAGCACCCTGACCAGCTACCACGGTACTGGATGTGTGAGCTGGCAGGAAGCTGCAAGTTTCAAAACCTTGTTCTGTTGGAAGATTTATCCAGATCAATATATTTGTGATTCTCCCCCTTCCCTGCCCACCCCCCAACAAATAACAGAAGTGAACAGACATTTACCTTCGATACAGGAACTGCAGCCACATGCCTGAAGTGTCTCAGGCCAGAAGCCAAGGGGCACTAGAGCATGGCTCTCTGGCAGTGTTCACTTCCTGTTCCTGCTGTGCCAAGGTCTCTGGGATTTGCAGTCCAGAATTACAGCAGTAGGACTCTGCAGGGTTGCTCTTCCTCATTCTAGGTGCCGCTAGGATTTGTAGTCCACAGTTGCAGCCAGCAATAAGTTTGAGTAGAGAAAGGGCTGTTTACCCCCGCTCCCTGGCCCTAGACTCAGGCATGGTTTGTTTGGAGGGGACAGTCCCCCCCTGAAGACTGGGCTGCATCCCTATCTGGGCTTGCCCCTCCCCCGCCCCCCTTGTCAGCCAGCCCTCACTGCTCCAGCTAAGGGGCAGAGGGGTGGGGAATAGACAGCACAGCCCAGTTCAGGACTGGAAAGCATTCTGGGATGCTGGGGGACATTGACTTAACTTGAACCAGGAAGGGGTCTGGGGCAGAAGTTTCATAAACAAGTTTGACCTAAATCAGTTAAGTCTACTACTCCATTCAACCAGGTTTATCTTAAATGAGTTTCAGCCATTTTGAAAATGTTTTATGTGCACTGAGCTCCTGTTCTGTTACAGGTTTAAACCAGTTTCTGATCACTTAAACTGGTTATATGTAACTTCTGTCTCTACCCCGAGCTTCAGAAGGAAAAGCTCTCCTGTGTGGCAGTGTGGGAACTCTTAGAAATGAAACATTAGATGAGAACCTTTAATGATACCATAATGCAAGCCATTGTGACAGATGGTCTTCAGGCACTAGCCATATAATAACAGCATGGGCTACGGGAAAGCTATCATCTTTATGCATGTGCTCATATTTAAAACAGAAATATTTTAAAGGCTTTCAGAGCCTTCCACAATGTACTTATATACTCATTTGTGAAAAGAGAAACAATGGTTGATATCCATCCATAAAAAGAAAATTTTAAAATTTAAACTCTGCTGCATCTAGGACAACTGAAGAAATGATCATATTGCCTCATTAGCCTACTCCCTACTTTTACTGGAGGAATTGTAACTTGAAGAAACTCTACTGGGCATAGACCCACTGAAATGAGTTTCTAACATGAATTAAAACAAGATTTGTACTTTTCTTGCACAAGAGAAAATGACAGAGATTGGAAGAATGAAATAGAAAGTGAAGTTGGAGTGTTGTAGTTAAGATGATCCAGGAAATGTCTGAGGGGAAAGGGTTTTCTATGATATCTTATACTGCACTAACTGTATAGTTGGAAGAGAAAATTGCCAAGATTTCAGGCACAAACCTCTCTTCTTCAGCTATGGGGGAAAAGCAGAGACATCTTGAGCTAAATAACAGAACAATGAAAATATTCCTTTAAGTGGACTGCAGGAGGACCATAAAATTAGAGCAGAGAGATGTTATCAGGAATGACCACAGGACAAAATAAATGCAGTAGTATAAGTAACCTAAAATAAGTGGAAGAACATGATCATTCTTGGAGGAAAAGGGTAGGAAAAGGGTTGTTAATACTTATGGAGTACAAGGAGATACATAAAGTTAACAGATAAATTGTAATAAGCCATTAAACCATTGTCTGTGGTTAGTCCATGGTGGGAATTTCTGTTCCCAGGTCCATCTTCTGGAAGTGTTTTAAAGATTTCCCTTGAACATGAGAATTGTGAGGTTGGAAAGGAAGTGGTTGTTCTGTGAAAAGTGTTCTCCTACTGCTTTGTACATTTTTTTCTCTCTCTCTGTCTCTCTGGTCCCACAGACTTCAGGAGATTATAACCACCTTAACTTTGCCTTCTATCTCTTCTTATCTTGTTCGGTCTCCTTTCATCTCATCATATTATTGCTTATCCTTTCCAGATCTATGTTCATGTTCTTCTCCACTATAAAACCTGTATCCAAGTCATGGGTATTATATCCACCATAGAACAATATATAGTTTCCTGGCATAACATCTCTACATCCAGGCCATCTTACCGCTTGAGTAGCAATGATGTTCATTTTATACCACTCTCTCTCTGCTAATAGATACGGGGTATACAATCTTCTAACATTCCAAGTTCTAAACTTCATATATTTCTCCAAGCTTTAGTTTGTTTTCATCACATTAATTTTTGTTCACAAGATAAAGTTGCTGGCTTCATGCCCAACCTGGAGGAGCTGCATACTCCTCTTAGTCTGGTCTCTACCCTTCAACCTGTTCAGCATGGAAGGCCCTGCTGGTAGCTACACCATACAACCACTAACACAGCTCTCAGAATTAGAGAGAGAGAGACAAGCCGCTCTACTACATTTTCAGAATGGCATTTGTATGTCTGGCCTTTATAATTTGTCTGTAAGAGTTCATTCTGGCATATAGGCATTGTCCAGATTCACCCACATATTTTCTATGAGGACTTCTGATGCATTGGATGAAATATACCACATTATGTGATAGACATATAGGATACATGGATTCTGATGGTTTCCTTGTGTGGGGTATTCTTTACAAAAGTGAAAAGAGATAAAATTAGAGAACATTTAAACTTGGATGCTTATCAGGCCAGTTCTGTGCTGCCCACCTCCACTTGCTTATCTCCCTGTCTTTTATTTCCAAGCATTATATAAATTACTTCTCTTTCAGCAATGTTGGTATTTCATAATTTCTTATAGAAACCTAATAGCCTACAGTTTCAAAAGTGACCAGTATGTTCATGTCTTGATTTTGCAGTTCATGATGAGCACGCTTAGAAATCTACTTTGCCCTTTGAAGTCCAAGATACACTGAAGTGCAGACAGAAGTGCAGCTCCTAGCTGTAACTCAGAAAAATTTGTGCAAAGCGTTATGAGTTGCAACATTTCCCTAGCCCAAAAGAAGTTCATTGTTGATTCCAGCGGGGAGGGGAATCTAGCTGCTGGCTAGGAGCCTGCAGCCAGGTTCCCACAGCAATGGCCAGGCTCTCTGCTAGTGCTTGCTGGTTTCAGGATAGGAGGGAGAAAAGGCAGCAGAGGGAGCTCGTTCTTGGGGCTTCCCAGCTGGTGCTGAAGGGTAGGGTGGGTGAATTGGACCCACCCCCCCACCACCTTGGAGAGCCACCAATATACTACCCCACCCTCCAGGGAGTGCTGAAAAAAACCCAGAATGAACTTCCTCTGCTCCCTTTCCTCATTCCCATTCTGAAAATAACTACAGGCTGGGAGCTCTGTAGACACAAGTTACAGATAACATTTTAAGTTTCCAGTTAAATTTTGAAACATCTATATCTTATAGCTAATGTAATGCATTTATGTTTGACCACAGCTATTAACCGCTTTCTGTGGCCAGATCAGATAAACATTGTCACTTCTGTCTGCACCCTGATTTTCAGAAAGTGTCAAGCTGTGATACCCAAATTGTCTAGTCCCTTGGAACTCATCATCATTAAAATTTAGTTTTATCAAGACCAGCCATTGGCAACTTTGTTACCTTGTTATTCTCCTTACACCATCCTGTTTTTAATCCTTTTAAAAGAGTATATCTTATTTGATACCCATCATAGAAATAATTACCTAAAAATATTGCCTAAAGTGTAAGGCAATAATTTATGAGGGAAAAAAAATAAGGAACAGAAGGCATACCATGCCTGTATGACAAATTTTAAAATGGTATAAACACCAAGAAAAGAGAGGAAATGTTTTAGGTGGCGTCTCAAAATAAGTCACAAAATGAAATTCAGCAAAGAATAATTTAAAATGAACACTGAAGAAACTGATTACTAAGATCATGGAACAGTGCCCCAACAGAACCAATGGAAACCCTATAATCATACCTAGAAAAAGCATTAGAGTACTTACTGTAAGGACCAACCCTTCATTGTCTCTGTGATTCATAACATTACCCATTAGCCTTTTTTTTTTTTTCTATCTAGTTCCTGTGCACCCTTGAGTCTTTGATATTATATTGACATTTCCATTTTCACTAGCAAGTTCTATTTGAAAGGAGGCTAATGTATCACCATTCTGCTTGTAGAATCTGAACAGATGTTTTCCACTTGAGCAGTTATATATGCTCCTTCTAAATAAATGTCTTTATTTATTATATATGTCTTTCTAAATAAAAAGACACTGGGTTTGCTTCAACCATGTGGTTTAACAGGCATAATTTAACCTCAGGGTTAGTCAATCTCAGACAGAATTTCTGTGGAGGGCAGCTATAAATTTGAATCCAAACCTCACAGAAATACTAGTGGCAGAGGCCAACCAGAAGTTACAATGAATCAGCATATCCTTCATTTGCCTTGTTTCTGTTTCTTCCTGGCTAGTACCAGGTCTATGGGTCAGAACCTGTTAGGTCACTTGTATTTTTTCATCATTAACTTCAGGCTGCCTTTTTCCACCATGGATGTCCTGCAGCCTAGGTTTCTTCTGATAGAAGCCAATGGCAGCTAGGAGCAAAGGAAGTCCAATATGTTTAGGAGCGGTCCCTTCAATGTGCTGTCCAAATGACCCCTGTAAGAATGATGCATTACCAACCCCTGGAGGATGAATAGAAAGCCAATTAGGCTGTTGCATAAAAATACCCTCTTATATATAGGTGCTAGTTTATCAAACATAAAATATTCTTCCCAGGATAATTCCTTGACAAGATAATGCCTCTTGGGATTGTTTCCTGACAAGACAATCTGACATGCTTTGCTTGATTGATTGGTTAATGAACTACTCCCTGTGACTGGCCCAGATAAATACTGAAACTTCTTAGAAGATGTAGAATAAATTGTAAAGAAAGATGACACAACAGATATTTAAAAGGTTACCTGAAAATGACAGACATATAACTCCCATGGAAATGCAAGTAGGGTACAGTTATTATGGTTCCAGAAGGACAATAGTAAAATTATACTTTATTATAGATTATCTAACCATTGAAAACAGAATTATAGAGAGGGTAATATAAATCAAAAAAGGTAGGAGAAAGGTCAGCATATGACTTTATTAATATGAGATTAAACCTACCATGGTAGAAGTTGGGGCATGCAGCAGGAGAAATAAAATGAGGTTTTATTGCCTTTAAAAATTGGATGATGAAAATGTTTCTGCTTAGTGAGGTGAAAAGCTAAGAATGTGATTGAAAAAGCTCATTAATGTAACTTAAAAAGTCCCGTTTATTTCAATGAGCTTTGGATCAGGCCCTTTTAACACTGAAGTAGAACACTGATATTATGGAAATATCATATCTCCTTTCTTAAGGCTTGTTCAGCTTTCAATATTGTTGTTCTCTTTAGGACTGGCTTGGCAACTAGATTTTAAATGAATATTTCTAGATTTATGGAAAATATTAACAAAATTGCTTACCTTCTTACCTTGTTGTTGTTGTTGTTTGCTTTAAGTTATTCATGGTCAGTAAAATAGTACACCATTCATGGCATATAAGTAATCTCACCAGAGTGCAATATGCAGCTATGGCCTCATACAGGCATTAAGTTTCTCCTGGGAGAATCACTGCTTTCCCAGAATAAAACACAAATCTACAGATGTTCAGGCCTTTTCTTCCAGAGTAACAATGTCCGCTCCAGGAGAAAAAATAACCTGGGAGCAACCAGAGTTAAATCACTTATAGGAGAATTTACCTCAGGAGAGCAAATGTTAGTATATGGTGTCAGCATGTACAGACACCATATACTAACAATGGGCAGCCTGGGTTAGCTGATCAGGGTTGCCCTATCCACTGATGCCATCTGTTGCCAGGCAGACTAAGGGAGCCTGCAGAGCATACTGAAATGTGTACACATCCCCCTTCCTGCCCCTGCCCCTCTCACCCCACCTCTGCTGTACAGTGTCAGCACTGGAAGCTCTTCACTCCTCAGGGCTTTAGTATTCAAATGTCTGTACACATGGCTCTAGGTAAATTTTTCTACCACAAGAACAAACATGGGAGAATTCTCCCAGATTATCTGAGTGTGTGTACACAGCATATGTTTAATTGAACAGTGACCTAACAACCTCCCAAACTGCATTGTACTTCATCAGTAAAAAAGAAATAAATGTCTTTCAGTTAGTAATAGGTAAATATAAGATTTCAAGAGTTTATGGGAAAAATCATTTATAAGAAAAAAAAACAAAACTTTTTTATTGAAAAATAATGGTGTTCCCATGGAGAAAATGTAAAAAAAAAAAAAAATTGTGGATGCTTATTCAGTTTTTTTTTTTTTTCCCCCCCTCTTACTTTCAGACTTCTGTTAGTTTGAAAACAGTAACAAAGTGAAGAAGGTATAGTTTTTCCTCTATTTTATCAGCTTTTGGCTGTTTTCTAACATTAAAAAGTAAAGAGGTTATATTGTTTAACCTCCCAACTGAAGTAAAAGAAAGTAAAAAGGGAGTGAAACTATTACTTTTTAAAGTATCATTTTTTTCTCCCTAATTTTTTTCTATGCTTGTCTCCATTTTTCTAATGGGTAAAAGGGAAGCAAATTAAAAGCAAAATACTTCAGAAACATTATTCTTTTCTTAGGTTGTCTCTCTCTAAATATTGCTCCAAATTGAAAAGCCACCTGAAGTTGAAAACATAAAAAAAAAACAAAAAAAAAAAAAAACCAGGGTTTAAGCAATATCTAGCAATACTAGCAATGTTGCAATGATCAAAAGAGGATGGGGCACCGTGACCTCTGTACTATAACCCAGAAAACACAGGTTATGTACTGGGATAATTTAAAACCATTGAAGGTTATTTTTCCTGACAGCGGTTTGTTTTCGCAACACCCCCAAAAAAAAAAAAAAAAAAAAAAAAATCACATGCTGAATGTCTTAGGTCAGCAGTAATCGATGAAAAGAGCATCTTCAAGCTCTCATCTCAACACTGCTTTCCTGAAGTGTACAAAGAAGCCAAATTCCATTCACGCAGGTTTCTAACCTGTGTACAGGACCTCCACCTGACACAGGAGGTACACGGTCCCACTAGGGACATGCCATACTGGATCTGGTATTGGCAACGGGGGATGACATGGTAGGGGACCTACAGATTGGTAGCCATCTGGGGAACAGTGATCACCTAATAATAGAATTCACCATAAGACGTCAAGTGGGTAAGGTAACTAGTAGGGTGAAAGTGCTAGACTTTAGGAAAGCTGATTTCAATGAACTCAGGCGATTAGTCAAGGACGCACTGCAGAGTAGGAGTTTTGAAGTGATGGGAACCCAAGAAGGGTGGCTGTGCCTTAAGGAAA
>NW_005841901.1:741374-745857 GCF_000455745.1 Alligator sinensis | reverse complement strand
TCTTTCCTGCCTATGCAGGGGGTCGGACTCGATGATCTATTGAGGTCCCTTCCGACCCTAACATCTATGAATCTATGAATCTATAAGCCTATGGTTTTGATTAAAAGCTTCTTTTTTTTTAATTGTTAAAAAGACCTTGTCATATTTTTTCTGAACAGTTGTACTTTTAAATGAAAAAGGTTAACTATTTGAAGCATGTAGATAATAATTAAATATATATGGGAAAAGGAACATCAGAGAGGCAAATGTTTGTGCATATTTGAAACACAAATCACAAGTAAAGGCCTCTTTCCATGTTTCCATGTCCTTTTGCATGTATATGGCTGATATCTGGAATGGATAGAAGAAATCTATTTTCAAAGTTTGGGTGCAGAAAAAAAGATACAGAATCAGGCATATCTTAATAGTTTCATGTATTTAAAAGCCATGAAAATCCCTTTGTGTCCCAGGATCATAAGAAAATAGAGCTAGAAGAGACCTCATGAGGCCATCTGCTCCAGCCCCTGGCTCAAGGCAGGAATTTGCCTGACTAAAACATCCCAGGCAAATGTCTGCCTAACCTGCTTTTAGCAATTTCCAGGGATGGAGAGTCCACAACTTCATGAGGTAGCCTATTGTAATGATTGACCACCCAAAAATTCTTCCTAATCTCTAGCATAAATTTCCTCTGCTGCAGCTTAAGATCATTGCTGCTAGTCCTGTCCCCTACAACCAATCTCCATCCTCCATTCTATGATGGGATTTCAGCATTTTTAAGCCCAAAAAATTATACTTCATTTCCATATTGCATAACCCCTCCCCTACCCCCATGCCCCAACATTTAAAGGAATACTAAGGTTGAAAAGCCAGAAACTAAAACGTTAGAAATGATAGTGCAAAATTAATTCTGTGCTTTATAAATAAAAGTGTAATGATATAGTCTCTAATTACATAATCCAATAGGTTTTCCCCTTTAAGTTCCCTTCCTAATTCAGTGCCAAGTTTTTACAAAGTTTTCCTTTCTTGGATATAAACAAGATGCAAACTGAGTTCTTATATTTAGGTTATTATCAAGTCCTCTTAATTCTCTCTAGCAATACTAGCAATGTTGCAATGATCAAAAGAGGATGGGGCACCATGACCTCTGTACTATAACCCAGCAAACACAGGTTATGTACTGGGATAATTTAAAACCATTGAAGGTTATTTTTACTGACAGCCTGAAAAATCATATGCTGAATGTCTTAGGTCAGCCGTAATCAATGGAAAGAGTATCTTCAAGCTCTCATCTCAACACTGCTTTCCTGAAGTGTAGCAAAGAAGCCAAATTTTATTTCCTTTGTCATCAGCAATTCGCATTAGGGAGTTCATACAACAGTGTGCTAATTAAAGAAACTGAACACAGCAGCATTTACAGGAAAAGGGAATTCCTTCACCAAAAACCCATGACATAGATCAAACATTCCTTCTGCATGTTCTCCCCAGGTTAAACAAAAACATCCTGATAAAAAAGTTCAATAGACTGTTTGATCCAGATCCTCAGTTGGTGTTGCACCTTTCACTGTGCACCACACAAATTTTGATCAGTGTTAGAGCTAGCTCAATTTTGGAGCAGTCAGACATTCAGGGCAGCAGGGGTATGGAGGACTGAAAGGTAAGAATCCAGGAGCCACCCAGAATTACTGTGTAGCAAGGCCCTGAGTTAGCAGTGATCTTTATGGACATAACTCTTGAAGAGTAAGGGGTGGGGAGCCACTTTAATAGGCTGTTCTGACAACCGGAGAATGAAAAAAATTATCAAATATGACTGCTCTCTGCTGTACCCTACTGGTTACCTTAGTAGCAAAGTCATATTTAAGTTGAAAAGTGCCCCTGCATAGGGCACCTAATATTTTTTAGGATATACCTATAGGAAGCAGAGCCTGAACGGCCATGAACTATACTCAGAAAAATATCTGGGAAAAGGGCTGTGGCTATTTAGGTGGGGAATGGGCAATGAAAGAGCAATTAGTGTGGCTACCTCAAGTATTAATTTGTGAGTGAACAAACCCAGCAATAATTTTACGATATGTTTTCTGAGGGGGCGTGTGTATGTGTATATATACACATGTGTGTATGTATATGCCAAGCTGTGTGTATATATGTGTGTGTGTGTGTGTGTGTGTGTGTGTATATATATATAAATATATATTTTACTCTAAATGTGAATCTGGTCTGATTGAATTTCTGCCATTTCCTGAAGCACAGAAACACAATGCCAACTGGGTTTGTTTCATTACTTGCAGCAGCTTAGATTGGAACCCCTTTTGCTTTTGGTGATGCAAACTGAGTCCTTACCATTACTCTAGCAGTATGTTTCAGTCTATTGCACAAGAGCACATATTGAGAATCATAATCTTTTTGCAGCAGAATGGACTGGGAGATTTTACAGTCCCTGGCAGCATTGCCTGCTTACTTCTATTACTTGTAGCATTTCTTGATAAATTTTCTTTTGTAGGAACCTTCATGGTTAGACATAAGGCTGCTACATATTCTTTCTATAGACACATGTATGCTGCTCCCTAGGGTCACTCCCAGGCATGATCTCTAGCCCAAATCTGACAAGCATCCACATTAAGCAGGTTGCAAACCACCTCGTATAAATAATCTAGATTCTAATGTACTCTGTATTGATTTCTAGTCTCATGTTCACATTCAGTTAGCTCCCTACAATGTAACTTATAAAAGGAGCATTCACACCTGGAATGAAAGCTAGAATCTTGAGTCAGGCAATAAAGTATCTTTTCTCCATATACAATGTGTGGAAAGAGTTGGCATGTCTGAAAGATCCCAAAGAAATAGCTTGCTGGGCAGGAAATCATCTAGATTGGGGTGGACAGCTTGCATCATGTATGCCATAAGTGGTATGGACAGCCTTTGTTTGTGACATGCACCATCAGGGAGGTGACAAATGGCACAGTAGCAGATAGGAAAAGAAACAGAAAGCAGAAAAGCAGATTGGGTAGAAAACATAGGGCAGAAAACAAAGCAGAACAGCAGATTGGTCAGGGGAAAGGGATTGGGGTGCCACTGGGGGAGTGTGTGGAAAAATGTATGACATTTCTGCCAAAAATCCCCCCCAATCTAGATCATCACACAATTGCACAGAGGTAGCCAATCACTCATGCTGAAGATAAGACTCCACGCGAAATCCCACCAATGTAGAGACATGGCAAGCAGAAGCAACATTGAGCATGACTCTATGTCTGAAAGGTTATGTCATTCCCTGTAAAGCTAAGAAGAAACCTGGGTTCTGGTCCTGGTTCCTTTGACTGTTTCTGTAGTTTAACCAATGGCTGCTGATTGTAATATTCAGAAAAGTCCTGGGAGCTTTGCCCAAGCCCTGCTCCCCACCCCACACAAATGAATACCCTAATCATTAGCTTACAATGTCAGGTTCTTGCTTGCTTTCTTGCTCTCTTCCATGAATTCTTTTCCTCAGTGCGTCACAGTTTCAAAAGGAGAAATGAAAAATAACTCCCACATACAAATCCCAAATAGCCTCTAACTATTTGGAATGTAGGAAAGTTAAAGATGCTGACCAAACTTTCACTTTTTGCATTTTCAGCTTTTATGGGCTGCCTGTGCTAATATGAAAAAAAGAAAGAAAGAAAAGAAAAAGAAAAAGAAAAAGATTTGTGTTTTTTTATTCCATTTATGTGAATTGAAATATCAATCCTATCTTCTCTCAAAGGCAAATGATTTGAATAGATATAACCTGGATTCATTGCAAAATGCATCTTTATATTAATGAAAGGAGGACAAAAAGTATCAATGCATCTTATTTCTGAGCTTACAAGTAAAATGTCATCTTGATCTCTTGCGCTTTATACAATTTTTTATCATTTTATATTATTCTTCTCCCAGGTCACATATTACAAGGTTTGAATTCCTGTCTGGAAATTCAGGTTTCTTTACAAAGGATTGTCCTGAATTACAGTACATGCTCAGCAAAATCATAAACTCTTTACATCTCTTTAGTAGTTATAGGTAACTATCTCCAGAATTGAAGGAAAATTTTTGAGAGAAAAAAATCTACCCTGTGCTAAATTACTGAGAGTCAGGTTTGAACAATGTTGTTTAATGATATATTCTTCTATTCTGTTCCACACACAATGAATCTGCACATCTCCATATGTCGTCATAGCAGAGAATCTTAAATTAGACACCAAATAATAAAACTGTGCATCTGGGTAGATATAATCTGCATATGTCTCAGCATAAATGGAATAAATATTGAAAACCATGTACATCTTTCCATTACATAAAATCAACATTTATCCAGTTTTCCTAATTTAAGCTTTATAAGCAAAGATAAGCCATTTAAAATGTCAAACTATTCTATGGGTATATTGCATGTCATATAATTGTAGATAATAAATCCCCAAAAACACAATAAAAAATTCCAGATCATGTAACAGTGGCATCAGCTAGCCATGATTCCATGTGTGCTCTTAGGTGAAGG
>NW_005841901.1:738204-741364 GCF_000455745.1 Alligator sinensis | reverse complement strand
GACATGGTAGGCATGTCTACATGTAAATTTACACAGGTCTAAAATTAATGTGCCCTAGTCTAATGCACATTAAGGTGGTTTAGGCATGGACCTACATGTGAACACCTTAAGGAGCCTTAATGTGGCTTGCTGGGCAGCCTGCCCTGGTCAGCACCCTGGACAGTCCCCAGAAACCCACAGCAGAGTAGCCAGGTGTGCAACCCAGCACCAGCTGAGGGAGTGGGAGCCTCCAGTACCCACGGATGTGGTCAGCCCGGCCCCAGACCTGGCCCCGGCCCGGGTCCTGGCTCTAACTTCATCTCCGTGTTCCTGCCTCCTCAGCATCAAATGGCAGTGGGCCACAGCCAAGCCTGCAGGGCCCTGTGCTGCCACTGGGCACTGCCAAGAAGAAGACATGGTGAGTGAATGGCAGGTCCTGCAGCAGTGGTCCCTGCCGGTGTGTGGTAAGTCAGTAGAGAGGACAGGAGGCATGAGGGCTCCTGTCAAAGCACAAGGGAAAACCCTCCCCCCCATCTCCATGACTTCCTTTAGGGGAAGGGGCAGCACAATGTGGGCAGGGACCTTGCTAACAGTTCTTCTGCACCTCTTCCTCAGGGCAGGTTTGTTGGCTGAGCAATGGAGCCCTGCAAAAGCAGGATGCCTTACTGCCCACCTGGGATTCAGGTGCCCTTAAAAGCTCATGTTGAGGCTCCCACCCAGGAAAGCAGGCAGGGTGGGACTGTGTCTGCCCTCAGTGCCTGGCATGGATTTCTCTGCTCCACCCACCTCCATCCCAGGCAAGTACCTGGCCACACTGCTAGACACTGTGGGTGGAAGAGACAGCATCAGCTTCTGGGAGCTCTGTGCAGCTTAGCGCTGGTAGGCTGGACACTGCTTCTCCTAACTGCAGTGTCTGGCAGGGAGGCCAGGTACTTGCCCGGTACAGAGGTGGGTGGAGTGGAGAAAGCCGTGCCAGGCACTGTGGGCAGATGCAGTCCCAGCCTGCCTGCTATCCGAGGTGGGAACCCCAGCATGGGCTTCTAAGGGTGGCTGAATCCCAGGTGGGCAGTAAGATGTCCTGCCCCTGCAGCACTGCACTACCCAGCCAGAAAACCCACCCCAAGGGAGAGGAACGGCAGAGCCACTAGCAAAGGCCCTGCCTGTGCTGTGCTGCCCCCTTCACCTGCAGAACAACACCTGCCATGTCTTCTTCTTGGCAGTGTCAGGCAGCAGTTAGGGGCCCAGTGGGCTCAGCTCCAGCCTGCTCTGTCACATAGTATTAAGGTGCCTTACAGCATCAACATGTGGGTTAAGGCACCTTATCTAATCATACCTAAATTTGATATTTGCTTTATGCCAGTATTAAATTTAGGTGCAATTAGCCTAAAATCACTATTTTTAAGGAGCATTAAGGGTGCACACATGTAGACCCATGCCCTTAATGTGCCTTAAAATGACTAATGAGCCTTAAATCACCAACTATAGATGCACCCTGTGAGTCCCACTGCAGACTTATGGCACTCTCCTCATACAGCATAAGGGCCCATTGTCATAGCCCCATTCCAGTCTCACTGCCATATCTTTACCTATAACCATTCCTAGCGTATAGCAAGCAAGCTTCCTTTATTTGTCCTGCCTATCACCTGCCTGCCTTGAAGGGGTATTTGAAAACTAATTAGTTCATATTGCAAATCACCCTGAGATTCCAAATATAATACAAAACACTTCATAATTTCAGTGATTTTCTTCTACAAGACAATTTATAAGCTTAGTCGAGTTGCATAGTACTATACTTAGATGATTTATATGAACTGAAAAGTGTAGTGTCAGTTTATCAACATTGCATAAATATAGTCACAAATCCCTCTCTTTGATAAAGAGGACTACCATTTTGCATTTCTGAAATACATATAGGCTCCTAAGACTTTTTTCCTTATAATATGTATCGATGAAATATAAAAGTTTACAAAGATTTAACCAGACTATTAAATGTCTTGAATAACCAACTGCTAGTTATATTCCTTTTCATTGGCTTGTGCCAATAAACTCTATCTGCTCTCTTTTTCTGTTTCCTATTTTGCCTTAGGTGTTTCTGCTAAGAAATTGCATGCTAACACACGGGCCATCCTAAATGCTTCTGTAGCTGCTGAGCTATCAAATTTACTTTGGCATGCACTACCTGTTTGAAAAAGTAAACCATATGTCCACTGTCCTGGTGATTACATTTGTAAGCCTAATTACCCAGTGGGAGTATGCCTGCTAATCCTGAAGAACTCTACATGAAACATAAAAAGATCCATTCTTATCTTTTTGAGTGCCTAGGAAAAGTGCTGCTATGGTCACAAGTATGAAAAAAATGCTTACAAGTAATAAATAACTAATAGTGAAATTACAGTATTCATGATTTAAAAGTCATTTTTCTATCTATATTTAGCTGCCATGATATGATGTCTGAGATACCTCTGTTATTTCTTAATCTCATAGAAATTTAGTGTTATCTCATATACTACAGCATTATAATTGCTCCTACACAATCATCATCACTATTATTGATTTGTATTGCAGTAGAACTTGAAGGCTAGTTACCGAGGCCTACAAAGCTCCATCATATTGGGCATTATACAAATGAATAGTTAAAAGATTGCTTTTGTTTCAAAGAATTTACAGTTTGAGTAGAAAAAGAAGGCAGCAGTTGAATGCAATAAATAAATGGAGCACAAGGTCATAATGAGGTCCTTCTGCTCTCCATGCTAAGTAGTGGTTACAGCATATGAACCACATATGAGGCCTGTATTTCTTCCAGGAAACTGGTCTTGTTATCTTAATTCTTGTTTATGTTATTTTATGGCCTCTGTAGTATGACACAAATATATGCTATATGTAAAAATAAGATGGATATACCCTTTTTCACTCAATACTATAGCTTACCATTCACTATAATCCTCTTAGATTTGGGGAAAATGGGAATTATCATAATAGAGAATCAGGTGCTTTTCTATTACATTATCATCAGTTGCAAATTTCAGATACTCATCTGCCTGACAATATGGTAACTCCATCTTTCTCCTCCGACTTTCCCACCACTGTTATATATTAATTTCCTCTCAAGAACTACCTCTTTTAACGATTTCCTCTGGCAACTCAGATTTGCATTTTTCCATAGTCTTCCTTTTAGACTCTT
>NW_005841901.1:734454-738183 GCF_000455745.1 Alligator sinensis | reverse complement strand
CCCTCAAAATACATACTCATCCTTCCATGAATTATCCTGTCCCCGTGTTTTTTGTTTGTTTTCCATGTGTCCAGACATGTTTTCCATGTTTCCATGTGTCCAGACAACATCAGTCCATTTAGGATGTCTTTACACATGCTCTAGAGTGAGAGGGGGGCACTTTATTTAGAGTGGCTCTGAGAGTCAATCTAATTAAAGTGTTCCCAGCTGAATGTGTATTCAGAATTCCACACTTCAAAATGGCGGCAGAGGCACTTTAAAGCTTATTTGATGAGCTTTAGTTAAAGCACCCCCTGCTGCCATTTTGAAGTGCAAGGATGCTGAATACATGTGCCACAGAGGCTGCTGCAGCATGCTAATTAGCACACACCTGCAGATTTGATTAATTGAATCTGTTCAAAAGTGTGCTAATTATCATGCATCGGAGTAGATGTCTGGCATGTGTATAGGTAATTTGTCTTTCTACTTGGGTCGTCCAACTCTCCCGAGTTAGCAGGCTACTTATACAATTGTTCCTTGCTCAATCTCTTCTCAGTTTCTAAAAAAATATCTCTTAAAAAGTTTATGTTGACAGTTTGGAATTGGCAGAAATCCCTCTTTGTTAAAACCCAAGATTCAGGCCCATAGCTTGCATCCAGATGAGCAGGGTCATGTGGTTTGTGACACCACAAACCTCTCTGTGGTGCCATAAACAAGGTTAATATTAAAATGTGTGCCCCACTTCAAGTTTGCAGTGCAGCAGCAACATTTGCTACCAGGTTTTCCAGGTACCAAATAAACCAATGCCGGCCAAGCATCTCTGATGTCCGATTTGTGTCCCTGCTGCTCCAGCATGCCACCAGGACACAACATAAGACTGCTGGTAAACCTCCAGCTCTCCCTGAATGAAGAGCCAGCAGAAGCTGGGTACGGGCAGTTTGCCCATTGCAGGACAATTTGTCCCACAACAAAGCACGTGTGCAGGGCATGCACTGAGGCAATTTGTCCTGCTGCAAGTGTATGTCCCTGCTCATATGGACATGTCCATACAGTGCAATCAGAATGTAATAAACTCCATACAACTTAGCTTCCTAAAGATATTTATTTCCCACACCAATCCTTTGGCACTTCTCTAAGAGTGCCCTGAAAGCTGTAGCCTTCTTGCCAGCTCTTTTTCAATCCTTCTGTCACTTTGGATTGCTGAAACTAGATGTTTAAATCCATCAAATTCCTTTCTTTAAATCTGCTGGTAGTTAATGAAGCACTCACATCTAAAGGATGCATTTTCTTTTCTTTTCTACAACCATTGTTTCACTCTAATCTTTACTGAACTTCAACCCAAACTCTTCTGTTGTCAAGTCCCTGACTGCATTACATTTATTCCATGCATGACCTCACATCATAGCATCAACAGTGAACATCACTCTACTACTTTCCTTACCCTCTCCTTCACCCTTCCAAAAACTTCTTTTACAGCTGTGTTAAAAGGTATAGGATCCAACACACTGCCTTTTTCCACATACCATTTTGTCATCTTAACACAGTTCTTTAACTTTGTACATTCTTATCAAAACCACATACGCTTTACTCACTTTTAAACATTACAGATCTTCCCCTACCTTTTCTCATGTTGCAGTTTCATAAGCTTTCTCAATAGATATAAAAGCAAGAATCATTTGTTTTTTTATACTTCCAAATCTATTCCATGAGCTGCCTAGTAGGGCTGTGTGAAGCTTCGGTCTCTGATTTGATTCGGCAGAGATTCGGCTTGATTTGGTAGCCAACTCTCTGAATCCAAACTGAATCAGGAGACCCTTTAATCTCTCCAAATCGAATTGGAAACCTTTGAATTGATTCAGAGAGATTTGGAAAGATTTGGCATTTTGAACATAGACACAGCTTTAAATGTTTTTTCTACATACTTCTAGGTAGCAGGCAGCTCGTGAACACTGTGATGCTGGGGCTCTTGGAATGTCACACAGAAGCACAGGGGGCTCCCCACAATGCTCAGCAGCAGACCCAGAAGTGGACCAGAAACACTTCCAGTCCACTTCCAGGTCTGCCGAGAAGGGTGCCGGGGGGGCTCCCTGCACCCCCCCCAGCTCAGCAACTGGTGCTTCCTGGGTCTGGGGAGGGCACCTGGGGTCCCCCCAGTCAATCACTGAGCCAGAGGGGGTGTGGGGTGGGGCAGCATGCTCCCCAGTAGACCCAGGAATGGACCAGAAGTACTTGTGGTCCACTTCCAGGTTCACCACAGAGCATGTGGAACGCACCCCCCCCCCCCCCCCCCCCCCCCCCCCCACCACCTCCCCCCCGCCACACACACACTCTCCTGTGGGATGCTCCATCCGCACCAACATCACAGCATTCACGAGCCATGATGGTACCTCGAGATATGTAGAAAAAACATTTAAAACTGTGTCTATGGCCGAATCGCTGATTCTCTAAATCATCATTGAATCAGGGACAGTGATCTAAATCAATGAATCAAATCACTGTTCCTGATTCAGGCCAAATATGAATTGAATAGGGCCTGCTTCTCACACCCCTACTGCCTAGTAATAACTATTGAGTCTGTTGTTCATCTGCACCACCAGAACCCATGTTGTTCTTTGCTCAGGTGCTCTCTGATCTTCTTTTGAGTCTGTCCTTACAAGATTCACTGGAATATCTTGGCACAGTAACATCAAGATGTTATTCTCCACAGTTTTTTACTCCTATCCCTTTTCTTCCAGATAGGCATTGCAATATTCCCTCCTCCCCGCCCCCTCCCCCAAATCTTCTTCTAACTCTTTATCTTATCAGAATGGTTATCAACATAGTACAGCTTTTGTTATCCCAAGTTTCCTGGCTGCTGTGGTCACCTCTTTGCAGCAGCATAACAAAGGATAGGTGAGCAGGGCACCCATCGTGGGTGCCAAGTTAGGAGGAGTGCTGGAATCCCCCCTCACCCCCACTGAATCCGTGTCTGTGTCTGTGCATATTCATGCCAGGAAGTCCAAAACAGCTGCTTCTGCTGCTGTTGCTGCTGCTGCTTTAAAGGCAATAGCCAGAGTGGGCAGAGCTTGCAGTTCTCAGCATGGGTGAGACTGTGGTGTCATCCCCTACCTTCCCTGGCTGTCAGACTGCATATCCCACAATCTCAGAACCATGCATCCCTCTCCCTGCTCTCCTGCAGGGTTTGTCCCAGGCATGAACTTTACATGTTACACCTCTGTCTCTGATACCTTTTCCCATTACAGTCTGACTAAATTCCTGAGATTCAGCTTCAAGCCTACCGTAATATTGCAAATTAGACCTAAGTGGTCAGGCTATGTGAGGCTTCAGACAGAGCTTTCGATCCGGAGAAGCTTCAGATGCTTCAGGGTTTGAAGCGGCATGCCCGGGTCAAAGTGATGGCCTTGTTAGGCTTCCCAAAGCAGTTTGGAGCTTCCAAAATGCTTCGGAGCCGCCTCGGAGATCCGGCCATAGGGTAAAATGGGGAAACAATACAATATCTATAACTTTGTTGTTTTTTGTCCAATTTGGATGACATTTTCAGAGGTGGTAGACTCTACAGAGAGTATGAAGCTTTCCAAGTTTCAAGAAGATCAGCACAGTGGTTTGGGGTAACTGCACCCCAAATTCTTGAAAACAAAACTCATGTCACGTCTAGACGTTACAACATAGGGGGGTGAAAACTACTATAGGGGTGGTAGCCTATCCTGAGGCCACAAAGCCTGCCAAGGTTCAAGAAGATAGGTGCAGGGG
>NW_005841901.1:720345-734210 GCF_000455745.1 Alligator sinensis | reverse complement strand
CAACTGCCCCAAGACAGACACAGTCAGTCCCACAAGTACCCATGTCATGAGTTTTCCCTGTCAGCAGCTAGGGGTGCAGGGCCCCAGAACCCCCCTGCACAGATCTCCTCAACAGTTGTCAGGTGTTGTGGCCTTGGCAGGGGCCACCATCCCTGCAGTTTTCACCCTGCTGAGCCTTAACACAGTGTCACCCATGTCACGAGTTTTGCTTGTCCACAGCTTGAGGTGCAGTTTCCCCAAACCCTTGCACCAATCTCCTTGAAATTTGGTAGGCTTTGTGGCCTCAGTAAGAGCTACCATCCCTTCAGTTTTGACTGCCATGTGGTGTAACACGTAGACATGACAGGAGTTTTGCTTTCAAGAATTTGGGGTACAGTTAACCCCAAACCCCTGCACTGGTCTTCTTGAAACTTGGATCTCAGCAGAGGCTACCATCCCACAAGTTTCATCCAAATCAGACAAAAAACAACAAAGCTACAGATATTTCATTGATTCCCCCATTATACCCTATGGCGGGATCGCCGAGGCAGCTCTGAAGCACTTCAGAAGATCCAAACCACTTCAGGAAGCCTAATTGGGCCAGCGCTTCGACCTGGACACGTTGCTTCAGACCCTGAAGTGTCTGAAGCTTCTCTGGAGCTGCTTCAGCTGGATCGAAGTGGAAACCCAGTCCGGAGCTCTGGATCGGATTGCTGCCATCTGAAGCAGCCAGATCCGAAGCCAGATTGGATTGCTGCCGACTCACACAGGCCTACTAAGTAGCTTTTATTCCAGAATAAATGATGTTGCCACCTCCTCCCCCAACTAAGCTAGTTAATATATTTTACAGTTAACAGTTACAGGTAAAATCAAGATTGCAAGATTAATTTTGTTTCCCTCCATCTTTAGAATTGGTTTTAACTCCTATCACCACTCTATTCTTATTTTATGCCTCAAAAGTGATGCAATGATATAGTGAACAAAGGCTGATTGATACTGTGAAATGTACTATTATTTAGATTAAGGCTTTTGTTATGCAAATTTTACACACTACTTTATTTCAAACAAAGAAATAATCATGGGCTTTTGGTTAAATGAGTAGGAAAGAAACAAAACTACAGACAGAAAGAAGAATCATATTCATTAGGCCAACAACTGAGAGTGCATGAAGTGAAAAGTCACCAAGACCGTACAAGTATGGCATTTTAACAAATCAACAAAAGCTAAAAAAAAGAAAAAGAAAATGGAAAGAAAAACAAATAGAAGTGTTCATAAACATAGGATACATGGGAATGAATAAAATACCAAGACTTTTTAGCAGATATGTCTTCCTAGTTGGAATTTAATAATGCAGTGCTCAGAGACTTATTCACCTTTGTATCATTATCTGCTGCAACTGGTTCTGAAACATTTGCCCTCCCTTACTTGGATGCCATCTAAATCTTAATAACTAGGAAATTGCCGAGTTCCTCGGTTGTCTGAGAGAGAATAAATTATTGCTTTAATTTGAATGTGTGGTCCATTGCTGTTCATAAATAATAACTACTTTTGCTGAATTTATTATTCTCTTTACTAT
Organism: Alligator sinensis; assembly: GCF_000455745.1. Lineage (NCBI taxonomy): Eukaryota > Metazoa > Chordata > Crocodylia > Alligatoridae > Alligator > Alligator sinensis. Next base: position 732,655 of record NW_005841901.1, on the reverse strand, counting down.
TTTTATACAGAAAATAATATCCTCTTGGTCTCTAAACAGTACACTTACAGTATATCATTGGTTTCCTCTGTCTCAGAGCTCATCATCCCATGGAACCTGGTTACCAGGTACCTGTGGGAGAGTTATGATCTACTGCTAAATGCTAAATCTTATGGATCTTCCAGGTAATACTCAAAGGAGTACTGCACATTCCACTCTGCTCCAGAAAATAAGATGTAGAAAACACCGTAGGCCTAAAGGAAGCAGTGGCCATACAGTACAATGCTAGAATGCAAAGGACAGGAGGGTAATGGTCCATTCTTCCCATACTGCCCCAGCTAGAATGTTTGGAGTAATTATGTGTAGGTAATGATCATGGTTGTGCTGTCTTCCCTAGTGTTGTGGGTAATCCAATATTCCTACATGTTCTCTCAAGACGTTCCTACTGCAAACACACCAGATACTGACATTTCTTAAAACAGTAGGTCTGTGGTGTATATCCTACCTCCAGACTGTACAAATCTAACAGAATCTATTTTATACCCGATTTTGCTGTTGACTGGCTTTTATAAGCATAGCATAAAACTAAGAATTTTTCCCTGCCAAGAAAAGTCTAGTATGCCTGTATGGTCGGTCTAGAGCTGGTGAGCAGTTAGCTTTTTCTATTCAGTATGCACTGTTTTTATAAAGGCAAGTTGAACTATGACTCTCCCAAGTACATTAGCCTGGGAAAAGGGAATTCAGTGGGGTGTGGAGCAAAGCAGTCATCCCCTAAATCTGTAGAGATATTCCATGTCCAGTGCTACCTGATCAGATCAGCAACAAACTGTAGCAGTTAGATCCCTTTTGAAGGGAAAAGCTATTGACTTAATTAACATCCCTATCCATCCCTTAACCCAACCCCAAATGTAACTAACAGTGCAAATGGTACAGTGGTCCCCATGATGGTCTTAGGGCAAAATCCTATTTCATTCTATGATCCCAAATGGTAGTTACCCAGCTGCGCATCTGCCATTTTTGTCATTCATTTACAGTCTGCAAACCTATTCTACATGCAGTGTAGGCACATAAATACCCACTTGGTTACAGAGCATGTGCAGTAGGCTACACCCTGGCTAGGCAGGTATTCAGATCCATACATTTGTACCTGAGTTTACATCCCAAATTGTGGCTCAGTAAGAAATAGGAGGCGGAGGACCCTCCTTTGCCTTGAATGGCTTGGGCACTCACCCAGAAAGTGGGAGATCAAAGTTCTAGGCCCCCACCTAGACTGGGTTTGAACCTGAATCTTTGTGACTTCCACAGTTCAGGCATTACCCAGTGCCCTCTCCAGCCTCTTGAAGCAGAGACACTACCCTGTGCATTTCTATTAAGTGGATAAAAGAAACGAAGGGAAAGTTTCTACTTCACTGGGAGCAGGGATCCAGGCTAGAATGCAGAGTCGACTCCTACGTCCAGATGAGCAGGGGTGTGCGGTTTGTGGTATTACAAAGCCTCTTTGTTGCACCACAAACCACATGTGGTGAATGTTAAAATGTGTGCTGCACTGCAAAATTTGCTACCAGGATTTCCCAGTAGCAAAAAAAACCCCAGCAACAGAAGCAGCACAATGCACGCACAACAAGCATGCACCGGTACAAACAGATGCCAGGCCATTTAAGCAATGCTCTGGCTGCTGGCCAGGCATCCATGATGCCCAACTTGTGCCTCTGCTGCTTCAGCATGCCACCAGGTCACAAGGTAAGACTGCTGGGGCCAGCCCAGGTGCTGATCCCAGCCTCCAGCTCTCCCTGGCTGAAGAGCTGAGACGACCTTGGCATGTAGGGGCATGTGCTGAGGTAATTTGTCCTGCTGCAAGCACATACCCTGGCTCATCAGGATGCAATCTATTAGGACATCTCACTGAGCCACACATTCTTGTTTGCTTTCTCTTTCTAAGCTTATTCTCTTCCTTCTGGTCTCGCATAACTTCTCTTAGGTGCCCAAGGGGCCAGCTTCAAAAGGATGCCTGGAGAGGGGTCTGGATATAACACCTAACCAGTAACCTTGTGCTATGAACAAAATGCTGGCAATTTGAAAAGATGTAGATCTGAAACTTTTCTATGTGAGGAGGCCTGGAACATGGATCTTCCATTTGCTAGGCAAGTACCCTAAATATGCAGTTCTTGGACTAAAACATAGGAGAGCCACATACCCCCTAGCCTTTCATCTTCTAACACTGAACTAGGACTGAAATTAGCGTGTAAGTGCAAAAAGTTGTTGGTATGTGGCTGGGCAAGCACGATTTGGCTGTATACAGAGTAACAGGATTGTGCCTTCAATGTCTTCAAATCTTAATCCAAAGCCCTTCTGGAAGATATGCTTATTGAAGTTATGGGACTCAAATAGTAGTATCCACATGAAATGTAATGGCCAGGGATATAAAGGAGTTCAGCTTAAATGATCCAATGGTTCCTTCTGGCTCTAAAACCTATGAATTCATACAAATAGAGTTTTCATGTAAACTTTTAGTGTCCTTCCCTGAAGCACAGCTGGTCCAGTTGAATTTATAACCTTTTACACCATGGGAAAAAGGGCATAGAGTAGGATTTGCCTCACTGCTCAGAGTTCTTGCACAAATTTAAATCCCCCCTTCAAACCCTTCATTTATATAATCTATTTTTCAGTTTCCTTCTACTAATTCAATGAATAAAATGACTCCTTCACTATGTTTCTAACACTGAGCTAAATTTTCACATTATATCAGATCTTTTAAACCTGCTAGAAATTTGAGCTTCTTTGCAGGTGGGTGTCATCTGCACTCAAGAAAACACTCTCTCTCAGCTAAGGCATTTTCCTTAAGTGAAGAGAGACCCCATCACAATTCAATGAGAACATTAAACTCAGTTTAATCTTGTTTTCCTAGTGCCACAAGGTTCTTCAGCAGTGTGAACATCTCTGTCCAACTACTAGCAGGAACACAGCTCCTTTTCTGTCTTTCTCTGTTACTTGAGTGTAGATTTGTAATTGTTCATTTGTACTGAAGCTCAGTGTTGTTTCATTGCTGAGAGAGTTCATTTTCATTGGAGTCCTTTCTTTCTGAGAAATACTTTGTTCTCCTTCATTGTATAAAATGTCAAGAGTTCCATCCTCATTGCCAAATTGCTATGTTTAAATTGACGGATCTCCTCTTCAGCAGATGCAAATCAGTTTGAAACAAGCAGATATATCGACACAGATATAGATATAGGATTTATATCGATATCACCCAGAGATCTAGCACAAAGTAGTCATGGGAAGATCCAGAAAGTCATCTTACATACCTAAAATTTTACTTAGGTGAAATTGAGGTGCATAAGTCCAAAAAAAAATCAAAAAAATCTAGAACTACCTATCACAGCTGGTGTCCAAAAGAATTCACTGCCTACTTTGAGCTGCATAGTTCCCTAGGTGCCTACACTTAAGCTTTCATGTATGCACAAAAGCACCCAAGTCTGAGCAAGTCTTGCCTTATAGGAGGTAGAATGGTGTTTAAATTCCCAGATGGTAATAATCCCATAGGCCTACTCTGGACATGCTTGACATACCAACAGCATAGCACTGAGCCCAGAATAAAGTGCAGCAGCTATTGCCATTTTCACTTTAAAATCTGTGATTGCTGTGATGGTGCCATTCAACGTGTTTCCTATAAAACACCCACCCAGAAAGTGGAAGGCAGGGGGTTCTACAATCTTGTCAGCCTAAGGGAATTCAAACCCATACCTTCCATTGCCTTTTGGAGTGGCATAAACACCAACCTATAAAATATCCCCCACACTGAAGTACAGGGCAGCATCCAACACATGTGCTGCTGAGGAGCTTTTTACAAGTAAATACAATTACTTGTAAAATTAATACAAAGTAAATAATACAAGTACCATTCTGCTGCAGAAAAAAAAATTGTTTACTCCAGCCTAATAGGGGTGCATGTGTAAATGCATGACATTTACTGCACAGCTAATTAGTCAACTGTGTAGTAAATGTCTCCTGTAGATGCACTGTGGGAAGAGAAAGAAACTACATAAACTAACCATTAGGGAACACTAGGCATGTCTATATTTGACCAGACATCAGTATTTGATCTGAGATCAGTTTACTTGCAAGTAAACTACTTGTGAGTAAACACTCCAGGGTAGGCATGCAGGGACGTAGCAGCAGATTTCCTGCTCTTAGCACCAAATTGCTGCCAGTTCTGGAGGCTCTGCAATGGGCCCCTGCCACCATCAGGGGGAGCTCCAGGTTCTGGCTGCAATAGCCAGCAACCAGAACCCATGTTTAAAAGTCAGCCCCACTCTCTACTCCCTGGCCAGCCACTTCCCTGGCTAGGAGCATTGTGTGCACTACAGGGGTAGCATGCAGCAGCTCTCTCCTCACGACCTCTGCCTCCCTGCACCATGGCTGTTCCAGCCCCTTCCCCTGGCAGCGATGACCAGTGTCCCAGGCTCCTGCTGGCTATCATCCTGGCCCTGCTGGCCTGCCACACCTACCACCAGCTGGCTCATGGTCATCTGGGCCCTCCCAGCTCCCCCACACGCAGTGACAATCTGCCTGGCTGCAGTGAGCCATCCCAGGACCACCATCACCACACAGCTGCTACCTGGACCCCATCTAGCTGGCTGGACACTGGCAGTGATGCCTATGATGGGATTCTGGATGCCACCAGTGAGGCTGCCCTCACCCTCCAGAGCCTCCAGCCCCTGCACCTCTGGGCCTGCCAGGCCAGCCAAGACGGGTGGCCACACATTGTCAAGCACACTTTGGATGACAAGCAGTGGCTAGAAGCATTCCAGATGACCCACGCCAACTTCTGGGAACTCCTGCTGCAACTCTGGCCACACCTGGAACAGCAGGACACTGCCATGAGGCCGCCTTTCCCCACGGACACCCAGTTGGTACGCACCCTGTTCAAGTTGTCCACTCCCAGCAGCCTCTGCTACGTAGGCCATCTCTTTGGGGTGGGCAAGGCCAAGGCTGTCCTGGAGGTGTGAGGAACCCTCCAGGATGTGCTGGGTCACACGGTGCTCCATGTGCATGACCCCCTGGCGGTGGTGGCAGGATTCCATGCCTTGTGATTCCCCCAGTTCATCGGGGCCCTGGACAGGACCCACATCCCTGCCACCTGTTCACCCCAACTATCCTTATTATAGCCAGAGGGGCTTTCACTCCCTTGTGCTCCAGGCTGTCATGGACCACTGTGGTTCCTTCATGCACATGAGTGCCAGCTGGGTGGACAGTGCCCACAATGCCTGCATGATCCACAACTACGCCCTCCCAAGCCTGGTGCAAAGTGGCTGCTTCATGCTGGGGGTGCTTCACCTGCAGCTGGCTGCCATAATGGTCTCACCCTTCCTCATAGGGTACCCCACCTACCCACTCCTGTCCTGGCTCATGCGGGCCTACACCAGCGAGCTGGACCCCCACCAGGTCCACATTAACCAGTGCCTGGGCCAGACCCATGCCCTCGTGGCGTGTGCCTTTGGCTGCCACAAGGGACACTGGCAGACCCTCACTGCCCACCTCGAGTTTGTCAAGGATAACCTCCCCTGGGTCATTGTTGTAGCCTGCATGCTACATAACATCTGTGAGGCTCATGGGGAGGTTTTCAAGGCCTGGAGAAAGGATATGTGGTGGGGGGAGGACACCTGGCAGTGGAAGCATCACCTGTGGCAGCAGAGACAGAGATGGGCACACCCCATTGAGGCATTGGATGAGCTGCACACCTGCCCCCTAGGTAGCAGGGCAGCCAGGATGAGACCTGCCTGTTCTGGTCACAGAGGGGGGCTGGATGGTGGACCAGTAGGCATGGCAGGTGGAGGACCTCACCCTGGAGGCTGCCCATAAGAAGGTGCAGCTGCAGACATGGTCCCCGGACCAGGGGAGGCTGTGCCTATGCCCCACCATGCTTGGTGCCCTGCCCCAGTCCTGTAGGGCCCCTGGGTCCCACCCACTACCCCACAGCAGGCCTCTGGAAGCATCCTGGAGGAGGTCCTGCAGTGCCTGCTGACCACAAGCATCCCAGAGCTTCACAGCAGCCCCCAGACCCATGGGGTAACTGTCTTCAGTCAGGGTGCTGGTCTCCTGTGCCAGGCTTTCTGACCTGGGTGGCCCTACCCCGCTGCCCCTGGGGATAGCTGGACTTGGGGACAGGGTCAGACACATGAAATGTCTGTGAAGTTTGTGGAATGGGGTTTTTATTGTTGGTGGGTGGGGAGGGTGTTGGAGGGGCACTGTGTGTAGGGGGAGGGGGCTGTGTTTGTTGAGGGGGAGGGATGGGGGGTTTGTTCTATTAATAAAGTTTGTACAGTTTCTCTGCTTTGAAAACAGTGCAGCACAGCACCATGTGCATCCCGCTGCTGGGTGGGACGGACAGTGAAGCACATGGCTCCACACTGCTTTCAAAGGTGGCAGGGAGGTGTGGAGGTGGGGAGCAGGCAGAGCACAGCTCACAGCTGCAGCCCACCCTTGCCCTGTGCAAAGATCAGGGGGCCATGTGCCCCTGCTTGGCTCCCCAGCACCGCACCTCTGGAGGAGCTGCTGGGCTCCAATTGTCCCATGATCCATCCCAGTCTTGGCCAAATTCACCATGAATGGAGGTCCACCCTGGCCGGGTTATGAGGCAATCCCCACAGTGCAGCAGGGAGCAGGGGGTGCATAGCTGTCTTGAGGCCTGGGCAGCGGGGCCTTCTGGGACCAGCAGGGACAGCACCATGGCCAGTAGCAGTTCAAGGCACTGGTCACTGCAGGCAGGGGCCGAACTGGAGCAGTGGGGCACTGGGCACTGGTGTCAGAGGCAGGAGCAAGGGCAGAGGATGGTGTAGACATGGCACAGGGAGGCAGAGTGGGCAAGGAGGGAGCTGCCGCATGCTGCCCCTGAACTGAGCATGCAGCTCCTGGGCAAGAGAGGGGCTGGCCAGGGATCAGAGGGCAGGGGTGTGCTTTTAAGATGGCTGCCAAGTGCTGGCAGCCATGTGACTGGAGGCTGGAAGTTCTCCCGGTGGCCACAAGGGCACATGGAAGGCTGCTTTGACTTGGAACTAAATCTAGTCCCAGGTCACTTGTACATGTAGATGCCAGCCTGTTCCTACTTACTGCACAGTAAATTACTGTGTAGTAAATTTAATGTGCAGTAAATGCACATGTAGAGACATCCGGGTGTAGACGAGCCATCCTGCTAAGTTGCAGAAATTAACATCAGCTTTATCTCCCATGACTATATCTGTTTGGTTCCTTCCTTTCCATCTAAGTCATGGCAGACAAATTTAAAAGAGACTATCAGGTTCAAAGAGAGAGAGAGACTGCAATTTTGCTTTTGGTGGCATGGCTAGGTCTTCCACAGATTATTCATGTACTTAAAGATAGGCACAACTATTTGTAGTATCAACTGTTTGTAGTATCAAGGGCAAAATCCTTATTTTTCTTGAATTTTTTTCTTCTAGTTGTACAAAAATCTGTGTTCTTCAAAATTGTTTCAGTGTTAGCAACAAAGCATTTTTTTAGACTTCCAATATGTTAACAAGGTTATTGTGAATGTTCATACATGCAGGCCAAACTTTTTCAAAGGCAAAATTAGGTTTCTGAGTCCTGAGTTAATCAACTAAGAGTGGGATTTTCAAACATTTCTAAGGAGGATAAGTACCATTGGCTTCGAGCTGTAAACCAGGATAGAGGAGTATATTTGGTCAAAGCATTTCAGCTTTCTGGACTTGTAAATATTCATCTGTAACAGGTCCATGCCTCAGAAGCAGCCATGATGCCCTCTGGTAGCCATAAATTTTCTGCCCAGTTCTGTCTCTATGGTACTCCCCTGCACCACACCCTTTTGCTTTTGTCTGCCACATCTTGATATTCTTAATACACAGAGAAAGGGAGACTGTCCACAGGTCTTAGAGTGAACCTTGGTCTATCTTCCTGCCAGCGGATCCACTCCCCCACCCCCATACCCCTCTGATTCCAAACATTCCTTCTCATTAAGTGGGCTGCCTTGGCCCACACAGGACACCCGTTACTTTATGGGTTATTTGTGGTCTCCAACCTTCCCTCACGGGTGGTATCTTTCATTCATTCTCTTGTCAGAGCTCCAGCTTTCTCATCCCCACCCCTTTCCTCTTGTTGGAGCTTTCTAACCCAGGCCTACTATGTTGGCCTTGGCTCCTGGGTTCCAGCTCCTGTCTTGCCCTCTTGGACTCTTCTCTCTGTTCCTCCTGGCCTGTGGGCCCCTGGCCCTAGTCTCTTCCCCTCTCTGAGCTCCGTGCTCTCTAGCCCTGTCTCTTTTCCTGTACGGGTTGTAAGGTATCTGACTCCTGTTTCACTTCTCTCAGATGCTGGACCCTTAGCCCCATCTCTGTGTCTCAGTCCCCTACCAGCCCACAGGTCCATACTTACTGTTCTCAAGCTTGGCAGGGTCACAGCCAGTCATCCAGGCACCCATTTCACAGCAGAACTCGTACCTCTTCTGTTTGAAAGCTAGACTACCTGCCTGCCCTGGCTCAAGCTCTGGGTTTATGTCTCCCTGGCTCTGCCTCTTTCTGGTCAAGTGACTTCTGGTCAAGTGACTAGTTGCACTGTAGTAGGCAGTCATATCATAGTCTAACTTCACCATTTTTAATAAGCATTATGCATGCACATGTGTAGAAGTGTGCCTGTAATGCACATTAAATTAGGCTAATGTGTATTAATGCGTCTTGTGTAGATGTGCTTTCTAAGTAATAACTGCTGTTCTAGTAAGAATTTGGAAACTAATTAAAGAAACAAATATACCCTCTTCAGTGATTTAATCACTGTAGAAAATAAAAAGAAAATATAAATAATAATCCAAGTTAATTTTAAGAATCATGACTAATATAAAAAATTAACTCTGTAAAAAATATTGATTTTCCTCCACTCTATTATATTTTTCCTCTCAGTAGGATAGTACCCGAAGAAAGGAGTGTGCTTTTTTTTCCCCCAATTCCATTTTTTTAGTACAACTAAACTTCAAAGAGGTAGTCGCAAATCCTTTTCCCATTACATTCTATATCCTATCCCCAAACCACATTCATGGCCATAGTTTCTGAGCACCTTCCAGTAAAGGATTAAGCACTGTAAATTACATGCCACATGTTGTCTGTTCTGTCATCCTCTTTTTCTTTTGAAGGGGAAAAGCATGTACACTGGAGTGTCTTCTTTTGGCTCAGTCTTGGGTGCTATGCTTTCAAACACTTTCACTGGGATGTTAGACTATGCAAAAGTATACTAGGCCTGCATCTGTACCTAAAGAGAAATGTTTGAGAAATGTAAGGCTTTTCATCTGAGATGATCTCACTTAGAAAATAACTGAGTTTGAAATCAGTAATGATTTTTCCCCCTCATGTACTTCAAACCTCTCATCTCCAGGCTATGGGGTACAATCTGTACAGAAACAGCTTTTTGAGCAATTTCCAGTCCTCATTCTGTTAAATAGGCTTGATATCCTTCAGTTTAATGAAAAATGATGCATGTCTGTTATCATTGATAGCATAATGGCAATGACATTCTAAGGTCATATGGATTCAAAAGAGTGATGCATCCTGGGGATACCTTCAAAAAAGAAGGAAGCATCAGATTTATTTCACAGAGGAGGTACATAATAGTGTATTGGAACATTTCAGATTAAAGCTTATTTCTAGGCTGAACAACAACTTTTCACTCCCTTCTCCCTCCTACCCTGCCAGCCTCCACTTCCTAGCTAATGGGTTTATTAGCACATATATCCAAAATAAGCTTGTTTTTATGGCAGTTTGCAGCTTACCTTTTAAATCAATGGCAGGAGAGAAGAATTTATCTTTCCTGTATTGTGTTAAAATCATTCTTTGTAAGCGAACCCTGCTCTCTTTTGGAGATGCATTAGACCCAACCTAGAAGGATGTAGCAATGCTTGGAATGTGTGTAAACATCCTGTGAATTCCAATAACATGCTTCAGATTTCCAACTACTTTAGTCTCTTAGTTTATCAGAGAGATACCCTGAAGTAATGGCAGCCCTCAGCTGGCACTCAAAGGGCCTCATTACACCTTATGCTGTAAGATGAACAAATGTTAATCAGCTTAGTGTTATTACATTTGGTGGAGCAGTCACACCTTAAGGTATAAAACTTCCTCTGACTGCCTTTCACCTGTATAGCTGTGATTTGTCACTAGAGGCTTGGTGAGCAGGGGCAAGACTAAAAGCTAGAGACAGGACCAGCTCACTGCTCCAGCTGGGGAGAGAGTGGGCCCATCACTGTGTCCATTGCAGTGAGATCAGAGGAATTCAGGGAAGCAGATTCCCTAGGGCTCGCTGGTCTCACTGAAAGTGACACAGTGGGTCCCCAATGAGAATGGGGCTGCTAGGCTTAAACCCTGACAGCCATGCTTTCATTCCAGAGCTGCCACAGATCTACTTCCCCAGGGCTCTCTGATCTTGTCAAGCTGTGGTGGCTCCACGCTGAGAGCAGGGCTGCTAGGGCTTAAGCCTGGCAGCCCTGATCTCAGTGCAGAGCTGCTGTGTCAGCTGCAGTGAGACCAGAGGCACCTGGGAAGCAGCTTCCCTGGGGTTCTCAGATCTTGCTGAAACTCCACTGCCACCAGCCTGCCAGCTGGCTGGGCACTGCCTGAGCTCTGAGAGGCCTGATCCTATTTTTTTCTGGAGCTCAGGTAACCCAAAGGGACCACCCTGCCTAGCATGATGTGGGACAGCCAGGGTGAGGGTGAATTTATGCCCAGCATCGGTGTAGACCTTGTAAAGGAATGCCTTGAGAGGCTGGACACCTTCAAGTCAGCTGGTCCTGACAGATTGCACCCCAGAGTACTTAAGGACCTGGCAGGAGTCATAGCCCAGGTACTGGCAAAGATATTTGAAAACTCCTGGTGCTCAGGTGAAGTACCTGAAGATTGAAAGAAGGCCAATTTGGTGCCCATCTTCAAGAAAGGGAGGAAAGTAGATCCAGGGAACTATAGGTCAGGTAGCTTGACCTCAACCCCTGGAATGATTCTGGAAAAAATTATCAGAGACCATTCTTGACAAGCTGGCTGATGGCAGTATTATGAGGGACAGTAAGTATGGGTTTGTTGCAGGTAGATCTTGCATGACCTATCTCATCTCCTTCTATGACCAGGTGACAGATCACCTGGACAAGGGAGAAGAGACTGACATCATATATCTGGACTTTAAAAAAGCCTTTTATTTGGTGTCCCATGATCTCCTCATGGAAACATTGACCAACTGTGGCCTCGGCTACATCACAGTTCAATGGCTGGGGAATTGGCTCTGAGGCCGGACCCAGAGAGTGATAGTCGAAGGAAGTGAATCATCATGGTGCTCTGTGACCAGTGGAGTCCCCCAATCTTTATCAACAATGTGGATACTGGTGTCAGAAGTGGACTGGCCAAGTTTGCCAATGACACTAAACTTTGGGGTAGAGTGTCCACACCTGAGGATAGGCTGGTGATCCAGGCTGACTTGGATAGGCTTAAAAAGTTGGCAAATACAAACCTGATGACATTCAATACCAACAAATACAAGGTGCTCCACCTTGGGGAAAAAAACCCTGCAGCATGCTTATAAGCTCGGCAGTACTTTGCTCGCTAGCACCATGGATGAAAGAGACTTGGGGGTTATGACTGACCACAAGATGAACATGAGCCATCAATGCGATGTTGCAGCTGATAAAGCAAACCAAACTCTGGCTTGCATCCATAGATTCTTCTCAAGTAAATCTTAGGATGTCATCCTCCCGCTGTTCTCGGCCTTGGTGAGGCCGCAGCTGGAGTACTGCATCCAATTCTGGGCTCCACAATTCAAGAAGGATGTGGAGAAACTTGAGAGAGTCCAGAGGAGAGCCACGTGCATGATCAGAGGGCAGGAGAACAGGTCTTATGAAGAGAAGCTGATAGCCATGGGACTCTTCAGCTTGGAAAAGCACAGTCTCAGGGGTGACCTGGTGGCAGCCTATAAGTACATCAGGGGTGTGCATCAGGATCTGGGGGAACACTTGTTCACCAGAGCACCCCAAAGGATGACAAGGTGCAAGTCACAAACTCCTCCAAGACCATTTTAGGCTGGACATGAGGAAAAAGTTCTTTACTGTCTGAGTCCCCAAGGCCTGGAACAGATTCCTTCCAGAGGTGGTGCAAGCACCTACTCTGGATGCTTTTAAGAAATGTTTGGACACTTATCTTGCTGGGATCCTTTGACCCTATCTGACTTCCAGCCCTAAAGTCTATGAAATCTATGAAATCCTGGTTGTCAGTGGCATATGAAGTGTGTGTGTGGGGGGGGTGAGCTCTGGAGGAGCCCCAATCCTTTTTTTCACTGAAGC
>NW_005841901.1:704275-720335 GCF_000455745.1 Alligator sinensis | reverse complement strand
CGCCCTCCCCACACACACATACTGGTGTTGGAGCAGGCAGCAAGCTGGTCTGGGAAGTTGTGGGAGGCACTTCAGCCAACAGGTGCACTGGGGCTGTAGCACTCTCTCTGCCCAGTGCCTGGTGGGGTGAGGTTCTGTGCCTGACCCCATTGCATCCTGGCATCCCTGCTTGCCCTGACTCAGGAGGGGCCACTGAATTCTGGAAAACTTCAAATTGTGTGTAATAACTATGGGTATTGGCCACACCTCAGTGGAACAGGAAAAAAATTGGACAAATTAGAGATAGAGTGGCCATCATAGAGGACATTCCAGTTATCTGCTACTCTGTCCTCTGTCCTCTATTAATATGAAACCCAACGCCTTCATGTCTTGAAGAGAAAAATAGAGGACATGAAGGTGTTGGGTTTCATATCAATAGAGGACAGACGACAATCGGACTGTCCTCTATGATGGCCACCCTAATTAGAGACAATCCTGCTTTGGAGTGACATAACTTTAAGACAAATAACAAGTTCTTTAAGCCACTTAAAAGGTGTTAATGTGCAACCAATCCAGGGGTTAAGAGCTCCAGAAGCTGCCTAACTTTAATGTGTAACAAGGCCCTAAGTTCTTGATGCTTTTGATTCCTATATCTTTTTTAATTTCAATTCATTTTCACTTGCCTATATTATATATTTTCTCAGGAGGAATTTGATGATCAGTGGCTGAGTTGCTTTGAGTAATTCTACTGCATGCAAGTAATAAGATATGGGATTTCAATAAGAAGCTCATTAGGCCAACATGAGTTGATTTAACAGAAGGTAAGACTTATTACAAATAGATACATACGTAGAGAGCTGACATATCTGAGCACTCCCCAGGCTTAGAAGGATGCTATTTTTTGTAATCTTCCAAAAATACTACAGATCAAAAGTATATGTCTCTAAAAGACTAAAGATCAACTTAAGTAACAGGCAGTAATGAATGGAGAAAAAGGAGTGAAAAGTAACAGGGTTTTCCTCTCATTCTGTTAAAAAGAACAGCAAAATATTATCGTGATGATGAACCAGAAACCTAGATTAGTGAATTGTGACATTGTTTGCTCATATTTTATTAGTGGCCACAAACCTCTTCTTTATTAGCCGTTTATGGAAAACTCTTATAGGATTTATTGGAAAGTCATATTCTTCCAATATTTCTTTACACTATTGAATGCATAAATATTTATATTCCTCATGCACTTCTGCCAAATGTCTCAAAAACGAAAGATAAAAGCACTATTGTCTAATATGTCTATATGTTTTATCCAGCTTCTATAGATCCATACAGAATTCTGATGCTATAGCAAAATAGTGAAATAATGAAATCAAAAATAAATCCATTACTCCAATGTGATATCACTGATTTCATCACTCACAATAATAATCACTGATCATATAGCCAAGAGTGTGTGCACAGGGAAAATAGTAGTAGGACTTTTCCAGTTTTAAAAAAAGCTTTCTATAATGAGGTTAACATAGCCACAAAGATATAAAGAAAATAAACTACAGACTGTGACCACATAAAAAGTAAACAGACTCAGCTTCCATTTTAGAAAGAAGAAAAGTACTCATTAAAGCAAATGATTTCCTGTAACTGAATGGTAAGTAACACTTTCATTCTCTCTATTAACCACAAATATCTAAAAGTGAGACACTAGCTGTTGGCATCTGCAATGTGCTGGCAAGGGAGGAGAGTTCTAATAGTAAATGTGGGTGCTGTGGGTTACTAGAAGAGCTCAGGAGGTGCTTGATGGGACATACCATATATCCATTTCATAAAGGTTCGGTTTCAGCTTCCCCACAAACCCTATGAGGAATGAAGGAGTCCTACTTATTTCTCAATCCAACTGACCATGTGCCCTGACAAAACACTTAAAAACATATCTGACTTTAAGCATGTATGTACATCCCACTAAAGGTCTCAGAATATGCCTTACTTTAAACAGATGCTTCAGTGCCTTCCTTAATGGGTGACTATGATGGTACCTCCTATAGCATGTCTTCTACAATACCTTTCAGACGAGAAAGATTCACATCTATATAAATAAATAATTATCAGTTTAAATTAGAGAAAAATATACCCAAATAAAATGGAACTAGCTGTGCCTGGCTCCTAGTGATTCCCCAGGTTCTTCTAAAGGAGCTGATAGCAGTCTTAGGAGTCACCAACAAACAGAACAAAGCTCCTATTGCCTGACTTCAAGCTGGGGCTGTTAGGTCTGCTAGTCTCCCTGCTTGTAGTGCCAGAAGATAACCCCTGGCAAGAGCCGAGGCTCCAAGGGCAGCTAGTCTTCTAGCTCTGAAATAGAAAGCTTGGAAGGTCTTTGGTCATATACTTCAGGGCCATCCAGATGGTGGAGGTAGTTCAGCGTTAGGAACCTGGGAAAGCCATTACTTCCTGATTCATAGACAAATCCATCAAGTCAGGGCTGTCAGAGATGGTGGAAATTCTTTGAGACACTTTCCTGGTTCTTGGGGTATTTGAATGGTCAGGAGTTTCATGGAAAATTGGGCATTTAACTACTAATACTCCTTTGAAAGTTACATTTTACAGCAGGAAAAAAAAGTTCATGCCCCCCTCTCTCTGTGCATTTTTACATGTGTTGTGGGACATAGTGCCGGGTGCTTTAGTGAGACACGCTAATTAAAAGCACCCATGCGTCACGTGTATCAGCGTCCCTGCACATCTCAATGTTGAAAAACTGGCGGCAGGGTGCTTTGAACTAAAGCTCATTGAATCTGTTTTATTTCAGTGCCCTGCTTCCATTTTTTCAGTGTAGGGATGCACTGGGATGCTGATACACATGACTCAGAAGGCTGCCAGAGCACGTCAAATTCTGCACTTCAGCAGACTCGATTAATTAAGTCTGCTCTGACACGCTGGATTTCCAGTGCATCAGAGCAGGCTCTGTGCATGTGTATAGGAGACCCCTGGTGCCATTTCTTTTTTTAAATAAATAATTATTACTTTTTATGCTATGTCACATGGGACAAATCTTAAAATGTGGGCAAGATTTATTATAGAGTTAATGCAGTTGTAGGTGTGTGTAAGTCTTCCAATATGAACAAAATAGTGTTATGGTAGGTCAGGCTAAATTTGCCTAGTGTGAAATGTTACAGTATCTTCCTCCAGTCCTGTGGAATATATTAGTCAGTCCTAGCAGCATGAGGGTATTTTGAGCATCAGAGTAGATTTCTCCCTTTTTCTCTTGCTTTCTTAGAAATGCCATGAGTTCTTCTCCACCTCCATTACATGTTGAAATGTAAATGTTCTCCAAGCCCTTATGTTCAGTCTGATGTAAGCAGCATGTTAGGGATACATAGCCTCTTAGTGACAGCAATACAGTTCCAGAAGTTATAAAATAGCTGAAGCTATTCTATTTATTGCAGGTAGGGCTGATGCCTCTTGTTTTGGGAAGAGTTCATTCCATTAGTAACCTGTGTGAAGATGATGCGCTAAATGAAGGCAGACTTGGGACTTCAACATATGACATTAAGCTCCCACGACCCCTGCTCTGTACTTCCTTACACATGCAAGTAGATGTTAGGGTAATGATATAGATTTTGCATGTTGGGGTAACGATATAGAATTTGGGGAGTACTGAGTGTGCAGCTAAATAAAGGCTTTTTCCTGTGGCTCAGCAAAAGGCTGCTGGTCACAAGAATGGATGATATGTTAAAAGGTAATCTCAGCAAAAGTTGGTGGTCACAAGGCTAGCTGATGTATTAAAAGCAACTAACTTAGCTAATGCTTAAGTAAGCGGATTCTTAACAAAAGGATAGGGTTCAAAGTGCATGATGTGTTAAGCAACTACTGCCAGGAGACGAAAGCAAAGATACAGCCCTGGAGATGGAGAAGTCAGCAAGAAAACCAGCAAGCCAGCAAGAACCAGTGAAAAACTGCAAAGTGACCTAGAGAAGAGAGGAGTCAAAAGTTTTATGCATGCACTCTTAGCAGAGAGGCATGTAAATGACTGAAATGCATAGGCAATACTATGCTAAGGAAGCAAACAGTAAACAGAGGTGGAGCTTGAGCTGGGAGGAGAAATGGGTGGAACCAGAGGTGGAACAAGGCACGGTAAATATTAATGCGTATGAACCAAGGTATAAATATTGGAAAGAACTGTTGTTCAGGGTGGCTCCCCATATTCTGTTGGTGTGGGAGCTAGTCTGAAGCTGTTTCTATTCTGAATAAAACTATTGTGAACAATGTGTGCTGGTGTTTGCTCCCTGCTCTGCTCTGGCTAATGAGCAACAGGATCCATGGGTAACTGGATCATCGTCTCCCTAGTCATTGGGTGCTGCATGGAGCCTAGGTCTAACACTAGATAGGAGCAGTCAGGTGACTTCCTTTTCTCCTAGCTAACAATGGAAAGTACAAGGAGCCCTCTTCTGTCCCTTGGGAACAACCACAGAGACTCTCTTCCCTTGGTTCTTCCTTCCTCGCAGAGAGACAAAGAGTGACTTGCTACCAAATTATGTGGTTGGGCAGGCAAGCTCAACCTGCTGTACAGATAACTTCCTTTCAGACCCAACTTTCTTCCTGAGCCTAGTGTGCCAGGGCACTTAAGAGGGTTAGGATTATCTGCCTATTAAGATTCCTGGGACAGTTCCCCTCTCAGACCTGCTCTTTCAGATGCTCTGCAGCTGATGCACCATAGTGCATTGATTATGCACATTTCCAAGTTATTATTTGCAATCATGAATTCTAAAACCTCATTTTTTTTCTCCTTAATAAAAATTTCAGTACTGAGGTAAGTAAATATCTTGAGAAGCTGTAGCTGTAGTGCTTATGCCTTAATCTGACCTTGCAGAGCTTTACAAATCCATTAGCAATGGCACAGTTTAGCAAACCATGCCAGGGGAAACTCAATGAGACCTGAGCACAGGAAAGCTGGGTTAATCCAAATCCCAATTTATTTGAACTTCAGGGCTCACAATAAATAAATAAATAAATAAATAAATAACCTGCTTCTAATGGGAGGGGAAAAATTGTGAATGCATTAATTTGAATTTGGGAAGATGTGCAGGAGCAAAACTGTACTTGTGCGTTCAACCCTAGCAGAACTAAGCCATATACCATTAATAACAAAAATATAGCTTTAGCTCATTTTTCAAGTTTTTATTTAAAATGAGAAAGCTCAGTAACAAAGAGCAGAGGCCAAACAGCTTTGCCTATTAATTCAGTTTTAATAAGGATTGTTATGTTCTGTAGTATTATTTTCTGTGAACACTGATGTCCCTGTTTTCCTCTCCTTAGTGTGAAAGCTGTCTCTTCTCACTAATTAAATTTCATTACCTCCCACTGAAGTGAAGAGACTGAGAGATTGCTGGCTGACTGCCTTTGACATACTTAATCAATCCCTAGAGTACAAATAATGACCCTTTTTTGTTTCTTTTTATTTTACAACTTTTTTTTTTAATTCCTGAGGCAGTCTTCCCAGACATTGAATTTATGTTTAATATTTTTTCCAGCCCCTAATGGTAACTAATTCTTTGGTGATATAAGTAATCAATATAAGTATACTTATTCATCTGATATCTGACACTGATATTAAAGAAGCAATGTCATTTTGCCCTTAGAAACTCACTCCTGTATTACTCGTGGAGGACTTTGAAAATATTCCATTTAGGGATAATCCCACCTATACATTATATTTTCATCCAATCTTATCTACAGAGACATTTACATGAAAACTAGACCTTTGCTGTCTGCCTCTGTTAGTCATCTCCCACCTTAAATCACAAGGCCAAATTTAGCCTTTCTGCAACTCTACTGGCCTCAAGGGAGCTACATAAAAAATGAATTCCAACTTGATTTATGACAAACAAAACTGATTGCTAAGGAAACAAGTATACCAGGAAAGGAGAATGTTGCTCTAAAGGGAATAAGGAGAAGGAATACGTGAATTCAGGGGTCTGTTCTTAATACAATCACCTTTCTGCTCTGTGTGTGTGGGGGGGTGTATTTGTGGAAGGTGCTATTTTTTGCATTCATAAGAAACACAACTTGCAATTTCACCCTAGCTACTTTTTCTTAGAATAATGGAAAATACAAATATCACATATAAAATCTACTTAAAAAAGAAAACTAATGTTTTTCTTTCTC
Source organism: Alligator sinensis (assembly GCF_000455745.1). NCBI lineage: Eukaryota > Metazoa > Chordata > Crocodylia > Alligatoridae > Alligator > Alligator sinensis. Next base: position 714,206 of record NW_005841901.1, on the reverse strand, counting down.
TCTCTAAGACCTTCCATATTGAATCTCTGCAAACCTGGAAGTCAGTGAAAGAAAGAAACTGCCTTATTTATAATTTAAAAGTGTAACTCACAGTTTGATGCATGACAGCATGAATGGAGATGATGGAAATAATTTTTAGCCACACAGTCCATTTACTTCTGCCCCTGACTTGACCTCTCGAATAGGGCTACCTTCTACATGGAATTTAAAAAATTTCACACTTTGCTGTCAGTCAACTGCTCAAGAATATGTTTCCACAGAAAGATTTGATGGGACCCCAGACAATATTCAAACAAGCAATTCCTGTATACAGTGACATGATTTTCCAAAATCAGAGACACTTCTTCTGGAAGAATCAAGACTAGAGACCATTTAGTATCCAATTTGGCATTATAGGATTGTAGGAAAGAGTCTATTTCATTCCTGGCATAGAAATCTCTATGCCTGCCCATGTCAGGATATACAGGTTTCCCTCGCTTTATGCTGTATAAGTGATCCTGGAAAATAGCACATAACTCGAATTTACATAGAGGGAACCCACTATACAATGTAACAAATAGGGCTACATTCCAAGACCTCAACTGTACTGATCCCCAGACCCATTTCTACCACTTTTACAGACAATTTTGGTACTCACCAACAGCAGACAGTACACACAACCACAGGGCACTATCATCATGGGGATAGCAACTACAGAAACCTGTGTCACAGACAATGAATGAGGAGCACAGATCCACATAAGAGACTATATTTTGATGCATGCCACTCCCACAATGCACCACACAAAGCAGTTGACTGTGGGCTTCCACCACACTGATCACATAAAAGTGAATTTACCTCACATACAACAAATTTTTGGTATAAAAAGTGTCATCGCGTAAGCGTGAATTTGCACATACAGAACCCGCATAAAGCGAGGAAAACCTGTACTTCTTCCATCAGCCTTGGAGGCTTTTTTTCTTGGAAAGTCTCCAAGTACAGTTTTCCATCTTAGGTTCAGTCACTTTGCTTTGATGTGTACTTTATAAACAAGAATCCAGCTCAGTTGCTATGGAAATAACTGTTTTGCTGTTGATTTTAATTTTTTTGATTGCTTTCTTGATTAACTAGATATCTGCTGGTGCAAAGATGGCTCATTACATAGCTCCATCCTTGACTTGTTAAGAAAGCTATTAGCAAGTTCTGTTTCATTCATAGACTGCATTTATTAAAAAGAAGAAGAAGAAGACAACGACTATTGTAGACAGAAAGGCTTGTTTACAAATTTGTAAAATATTAACAAATAAGGAAGGAAGTATTTGTAAAAATTTCCCCAGAGTGTAAGAGTGTGTAGAAATACTTGCATTCTTTTTTTAAAGATGAATTGAAAGGTTGAGACATTTGATACTGGTCTTATTTGCGTGAGTGATTGAATCTACTTACATGATCAGGAGGTTTGGCAGAAACCATTCTGACTCCTTTATTAATTTTTTTATTGAGATCAGTGTTGCTGTGCTCTTCTTTGGTGAAGAAGCAGTTGAGTAGGGGACTCTACGGGACTTGGGAAACTTCCGTTCAAATACCTGTGTGATGTTCTGTGAGACCTGATTTATATAATTTAATAGTTCTTCAGTCCCATTGCTCAACTGTAAAATGGGGATAAGAACCCTTCTGTACTGGGAAGGGTGTTGTCAGGATGCCATGTTAAAAGATGTTGAGGTGTTCCAGTCACCATGGTAATGATGACCATATAAATACCTAAGGGAGTTATTTGATGGAAGAAGTATTTATGGAGTCTCCCAGAGGTAGTTTATCTTCTTGGTGCCTCCTTCCACAAATGCTAGAGGGAGCTCTTGAGTAGTCCTATTTTTCCCACATTATGATCTCTTCCTAAAATTCTTTAGTAGAACCCAAATCCCATCTTCAAATTCAAAATGTTTTCCCAGATTATTTGTTCACATTTAGAACAATGTAAAGGAGAGTTTATACTAGAATTTATTGAGCAACATGAATACAAGACTTTCCCCCATGTTTCACACAGGTCAATGAAATCATCTTTTCTTTTTAACATTTACTGTCATAGCCCCATCAATTTGTGCTAACTTTAATGGCAAAATTCTTTGTAACTCAGCATAGCAGTACATAGTTCTTTCTTCATTGGCCTGATCCTCAACGTTGGTTACTAGCAACTTTTTCATGCCCCATGAAAGCTTAACATGCTTTGCAGACTGGGATTTCATCCACTGGGCCAGTCTTAATAGTACCATCTGTGACAGACACCAAGATATGAGATCCTGGAGATGAATCTATGAAAGAAAGACCCTGCCCCGTGTCTTGTGTGACTGCAAGCCTCACATAGGAGTGTAGCAACTGCATCACAACTCCATCCTAGCATCAGTCAGCACAGTAGCTATGAACCATGCTGTCCCAAGTTGCAGCAGCCAGATGTGCCTGGACACCATTGTAATGGACGAGGACAAGAAAAAGGTCCTGATGATCAATATGACTATCCTATTTGAGAACCAGGGGCAGGCCTTCAGCAAAATTCAAGAGTGAAAACTGTCCAAATATAAGCCACTGACAGATATCTTGAGGGAAAAGGGATACAATGTGATGATGTATGTACTGACTGTTGGGGCCACTGTCAATTTGAAAACATCCTCTCAAGACGACCAGCCAGAAGCAAGACAGAGGGAATGGACTGAACCTCTCCTACACATGCCATTAAACAACAAAGACTTTTAATTCCTTTGCCTATTCCACACCCCAGCAACTGCACACTACCTGCTAATACCTTACAATACTGTACTGATGCAGTTACCATGCATGGGGAGGTTTCCTCTCTTCCTGTCATAGCATTTGAACTTCTTTACCCCCTATACCCTGAGCTAACACAGGACTGCATAAATAACTACAGTCTTAGATTATGTTAGCATACACCAATTATGTAGTCATGTACCTACCATGCGTGGGGCCCTTTATGGTCTTACAACTCTATAAAGCCATATACATAACTATGATTTTTAACAATTTAAAATAAACTTTTAAATCTATTCTTTGAACTGTAGAACGCCAGGTTCATATTCAACAACCTATGGGGCAGTAATAGTGCTGCTGATCACAATACTAAATAAAACAATAGAAAAATTTGCTCTTAAATTTGCGGGAAGATCACAGGGGTTTAAGCATTCATCAGCTGTACTGACAGTCACAACATTCCCTAAGGAGAGATTCTCACCCACTTCATTTTCTTGGTTTAAATGAAGACAGTGGCAGCAGCAGTGCTTTTTGGGTTGCTGTCTGCAAAGATAAATAGCCCTGAAACAAATTTTAATTCAACATATGGTTGTTATCAATAGTCTTTGAAATGCAGCTACTTTACAGCCATAGGCCAACCTGTGCAGGCCTCGGCTTAGGAAGCCTGCTTAGCCTAAATCTTTTGAGGTGTGTGAACACCTTATTCTGCAGTATATTCCTGTTTATGCTACCTGCAATACAGAAGAATACAGTAGAATTGCACAGTGACACAGAAAAAAAGCCAGGGCGTACAGTGGGTGCACCTACACATTCTATTAGTGTGGCTCAATACGCTTTGGTGCAGTTTGTGCCAGAGCCAGCTATTCCTGGGTGCCGTGTCTTCACATGTGCCCAGGAACACAGTAGTTTGAACCAGGGTAGAGCAGCCCTGGGCTGGCAGCAGCCTCCAGAGTTTAGTGTTTCACATTAATTGCATGTGTAGACACATCCAGTTTGTAGTAAACTTTACTTAAAGCTTATAATAAAAACTCTTTACATTGGGCAGTATCTTAACAAGGCTTAATATGAAATTTATAGAAACTTTGGAAATCACTCCCAAAGCATGAAGTTTCAGTGTGTCTTTCAGTTCCGGGCTTCTATTGCCAATGTCCCGGATAAGAGGGCACATTACTCTGTCACTGAATCTATTAGTTATCTTATCTCCAAAGATTATGTTTTCACTACAGCAGAGCAAAAGTATGCAGAAACAGAATATTTTTTTGACAAATTTTCAAATGTTTTACAAAAATATTTGTCAAAATATCAAACATTTTCAATCAGCCCTGTTACTCAACTGGAGCCATTTCTCTGCACCCCCACCCCTCCCATCCCCTCATTTTTCTTAATTTTCAGGTGGTTTACAAAACTACTACAGCATTTAAAAGGAAAAGAGGAAGGCATATCATTTGGAATTGATACTCAGTAATTTATAAGTATTTTCCTACAGTTAAATCTGAGTCATAGGTAGCTTCCTCACTAAATCTATAATGGCCCCCTACACATGTTCCTTAACTGAAAGGACATGTTTTGTCACATTGTGTTCTTCAGTCATCTGTGGAAGCAGCTGCATGTCCCAATCCTGAGTTAAATAAACTCTCGTGAGACATTTTTAAAAATTCTTTCAAAACCCCACATATAAAGAACGTTACATTTGCTACTTTCCCTTTGCCAATTAATTTTAGAATTATACATTAAAAATATTAAGTCAAGTTAAGGATTCATAGTTTGTTCCTTAAAAAAATAAGTCTTATTAACTCTGTGAGTGACCAGGGAGTGAGCAAACAGGGATAGCAAACAGCACAGCTTGCAAGCAGTTCACTGGGAGCAAGAGGAGGAAAGGGAAGAGGAAGAAGAGCCGGACACCAAGCACCAGATCTTGTTCCAGGAAGGCAAGTGAGCCAGGGCTGCCTGTGTGTGTAATTTGCTGAGTGTTTGTTTGGCGGGCTGTGCATTCGGGCATGTGATCTGGGCAGTTGGGAGTGATTGCTGGGTAATTGCTACCTGTCTCTGACAAAAGCCATGACAAAGGAGACTCTCTGAGTGACCAGGGAGCAAGCAGCTTGACCTTTCATCTTGGGAGGTGTTGGGAGGGATACTTGCCCAAAGCCTGGATCCAAGATGTCATGGAAGGATTACTGAGACTCATCTGCCCCTCTGACTACTTCCCCATGCTGCTCATGCATGTAGGCACCAATGATACTTCCAAGGGAGATCCTGGGCAGATCAAAAGTGACTACATGGTTTTAGGTGCAAGACTGAAGGGGGCAGAGGTTCAGGTGGTATTCTCCTTGATTGTTTCAATCAAGGGTAAGGGCCTGGACAGGAGTGGATTCATCCTGCAAATCAATTCATGGCTGCACTGATAGGACTGCTGGGAATTCTCACAAGCAAGATAAGGAATTATGGATTGGATGAATGAACTGTAAGGTAGATAGAAAACTGGCAGAATCATTGGGTTCAAAAGGTAGTAATCAATGGCTTGATGTCTAGTTGGCAGCTGGTGTTGTTGAGGGTGAGACTAGGACTGACCTATGGCTATAGTATAGTTATGGTTTCTATGGAATTCCATTGAGATTTGTTGTAAGTAGGCCAGCTCATGCACTCTGTATGACCCAGTGGACTTTAGGCTTGGGTCATCACCTAAGGCTCTGAAAGTGGAGAGTCGGGAGCACATTTGTGTGTCATGTGCTACCTGCTGGAGGAACGTGTGCAAAGGGCCTTTAAGAGATCCTGCGAGAGCAGGCCTCTGTGTGTATGTGTGTGTGTGTCTGTGAGGGGAGAGAAAGGAAGGATATGAAAGAGAGAAAGAGTGAGAAGGGGATTGAGTATAGGACAGACTGAGAAATAGACTGAGAGAGAGAGAGAGAGTGATAGATTGGATGAAGTGAGTGACCAGGTGAAAAGCAGAACATGAGTGGAACCACATCATGGAACTGTGATTCCTCTTATCGCCAGGGATCCTCCATCCTGGTGGCTGCCATGAGTCAGGAAGGAGTTGGCTCCCTGACAATTCCCCGTCAGATGCATGAGAGTGCTATAGTAGTGGATCCCCTGATTCCACTGTAAGTATCACCCCTCCTACGTGGGATTGGATACTGGATATCACTGTCCTAAAAACCCTGTAAGTGACCAGTAACCCACACAGAAATAGGTAAGCTTTGGGTACCGGGTCAAAGGGAAGACAGAGCTGAACGCCGGTGGAGCTTTGAATAAATAAATCTTTCTCTGAATCTCTCTGGTCTTTGACAACGTTCAGAATTATAGAAGTGTGCTCATTAATAATACATTTTATTTATGTACCTTAAGCAGTTCTCTTAGTGATTATTAATTTAAACTGGTGATAGATCTGGACAGGGCAAAGATCCACCATATGTTTCTGGGGAGAGATCCAAGAGGAAGCAGCTATTTGGGCCTGCTTTATAATTTGGTTTAAAAGAGTGATTTTCCCCCCAGCAGTGTCAAGTGGAGTGCCCCATCAGTTAGTTCTGGGGCTGATTTTGTTCAATATCTTCATTAATGATCTGGAAGGTGGGATGGAGTATACCCTCAGCAAGTTTGCAGGTGACACCAAGCTGGGGAGAGTAGTAGACTGGCTGGAGGATATCCTGTGTTTGCATAGGATTGAGAAAGACCTCTACAAATTGGAGGATTTGACCACAGAAAATATCATGAGGTTCAATAAGGACAAGTGAAAAGTCCTGCCCTTAGAATGGAACAATCCCATGCACAGGATACAGGCTGGGGACTGACTGGATAAGCAGCAACTCTGCAGAAAAGGACCTGGGGTTTACAGTGGACAGTAAGCTGAATATAAGCAAAGAGTGCGCCCTTATTGTGAAGAAGGCTAATGGCACACTGGGCTGCATTAATAGGAGTGTTGCCAGCACAATGAGAGAAGTGATAATTCCCCTCTAGTAGGCACTGGTGAGGCCCCATCTCAAGTACTGTGTCCAATCTTGGGCCTCCCACTACAGAAAGGATGTAGACACATGGTAGAAAGTCCACCAGAGGGCAACAAAAATGCTTAGGGGCCTGGGGCACATGACTTCTGAGGAGAGGCTAAGGGAACTGGTCCTATATTGTCTGGACAAAAGAAGACTGAAGAGGGATTTAATAGTAACTTTCAACTACCTGAAGAGTGGTTACAAAGAGGATGCAGGAAGACTATTCTCAGTGGTGACAGATGACAAAACAAGGACCAATAGTATCAAATGGCAACAAGGGAAGTCTAAGTTAGATATTTAAAAAAACTTTCTCATGAGCAGAGTAGTAAAGCACCAGAACAGGCTACCCAGAGATGTTGTGGAGTTTCCATTCTTGGCGATTGTAAAGACCTGGCTACATAAAGCCTTGGGTGGGATGATCTAGTTGGAGTGCTGCTCTGAACAGGCGGTTGGACTAGATTATCTCTGGATGTCTCTTTCAATTCTAATTTTCTATGATTCTATTACTTATATTTTCATCACCCTTTAGAGGTGCAATCTTGGCTCAATTGAAGTCAATAACAAAGTTCCCATTGATGTCAGTAGAGAAATTATGTCATGCTAGGCGTATTTTTCTATTATTTTCTCCTAATTCTTAGTTCACTAGTAGGGGTGTGCAAAGCAGTCCCTATTTGATTCAGATTCAAATGCGGCCCAAATCAGGGACAGTGATTCAATTAGTTGATTTGGATCAGTGTCCCTGATTCAATTCGGCAGAATCTGAATCTGAAGATTCAATGCTAATTCAGAGAATCAGCGATTCAGACATGGACATAGACACAGCTTTAAACATTTTTTCTACATACCTTGAGGTACCAGCATGACTCGTGATCACTGTGATGCTGGGGCACATGAAGCATCCCACAGGAGTGCAGGGTTGGGGTGGGGTGGGGGCGCATCCTCCATGTGCTTGGCAGCAAACCCAGAAGTAGACTGGTAGTACTTCCGGTCCACTTCTGGGTCTGCCAGGGAGCACACTGGGGGGATCTCCCACACCTCCCAAGCTCAGTGATTGGTCACAGCGGGACCACGGATGCCCCCCCAGACCCAGGAGGCACCAGTCACTGAGTTGGGGGGGCCACAGGGGACCCTCCATGCACTCCCAGAAATGGACTGGAAGCGCTTCTGGTCCACTTCCAGGTCTGCTGCCGAGCACGCTGGGGAGTCCCCCGCGCTTCTGTGGGACACTCCATGTGCCCCACCATCACAGCACTCAAGCCCCCTGGTACCTAGAGGTATGTAGAAAAAACATTCAAAGCTTATGTCTATGTCCGAATCTCCAAATCTTTCCGAATCTCTCCGAATTTATTCGGAGGGCTCCAATTTGATTTGGAGAGATTAAAGGGTTCTCTGTTTCGATTTGGATTCAGAGATTTGGCCACCAAATCAGGCCAAATCTTCACCAAATTGAATCAGGAATCAAAGCTTCACACAGCCCTATTCACTATCTTATTGTATACCTTACATTTTTAAGACTTAGTTATAGTGTTTGCCACTGAATATTATGTTAACTTTTAGTAATAAAAAACAGAAGTTAAAAACAAAACTATTCATGCTTAGTCAGTCACTAAATGTTGCCACTTAGATGAAAAATACTAATTATTATTTGCCTATTTATGTCCACTTGCTATTCTCAGTCATATTCTCAAGTGGAAGAATATTCATTCTTTCCTTAGATAAAGTTACATATGAATGGCTCTTTTAAACTGTGATCAAAATTGCTATTTGATGGTGCTTGAAAGATTATTTTATTTTTTTCAAAATTCTCTCTCTAGGGTAGCATTGAAAAGCTGTATTTCATTTTCATGAGTTTTCTGGGGTAAGGAGAACATTGTAATAATATGTAAAATGATGTACACTCTGACTTGCACTGCACTATGAACTGCAACAAATCATATGAGACAATTTAAAAGCAAATAAAATTTGAATCCACTGCAGTACTATTTTTAAATTGTTTAAGACTAAGACTTACAGGAATAATTAAGGCATATGGAGGGTACAGTTTGATTTATTTTTATCTGAATGCAAATCCTGAAAAATGATATATTTTTAAATAACCTGCACTGTTAAAATTAATGAAAATCTTGTGTTTGACTTCACTGGGCACTGAAGTAGAGTGCAGAGCTTCTGCCCAACTTTGTATTTCATCCTCACAAAAAAGTTTCACTGAAGAAAAACTTGCAAAAGATTGCTTTGGGGAAAAACTGGAAAGAACTGCAAGGTTTGTGATGAATGCATAGCTGCACACACATTTGCAGAAGAATAAATTAACATGGGTCAGGGGTTCTGAAATGAGCTGGCATGGATACTGCTATAGTTTGGCACATTGGACCAGTACAGGGATGTCAGTTAGGAAAGACTAGCCCAGAATCTTGTGTTTGTGGTCACTGGTGTGTAAGATTGGGTAGAAATGTGTTCATCGATCCATTTGCAGTATGCATGCATTATTCTATTTTATATTATTATTTACATAAATTATGATTTTTATTTTACAATTTAGCTCTTTTTGAAATGGGGATGGAATGTTACGTCCCTTTGCATATGTAAGTGGCAGTTTTCTAGCCAACTCCCTGATATGTTCTTGCCCCCACTTTATGCTTTAATTGCATAAGTCTGAATACACATTCAAAAAGCCTGAAAATGAATTGATTCAATCTTTGCAGATTAGTCTAACCTGACTAGGCAGTTTGTAACAACATAGGCATCCCTCTGGACTGAAGAAATGCAGGCACATGCCTACAGTGGCTCAGGGTAAAATCCAGGGATCACTAAAGCAGCCCTCCCTTCCCTTGTACAGTACTGAGCCAAGGCAGGTGTGTGGTCAGGTCCCAGAAGAACACTCTGATTAGGGAGGGGTTTCCCTGCCCTCCTCACTGCTCCTGGCCAGCTCAGCAGGGAGTTGATAACAGAGCATTTCACACCCCATCAAAACAAAACAAAAGCCTCTCTCATTAGTTCAAGCTCTTCTTAAACAACTTTTTCCAAGCAAGGAACAGAGGGACATTACCATCTGGCCTATCGATTAGCTCCAAAAAGCCCTAACCAGACATTGTCCTGTCTTCCTTTGTCATAGTATCATCGTGTCTAGTAGCTAGGGTCAGGAGGGACCTGAACAGATCATCTAGCCTGACCCCCCGCCACAGGCAGGAATGAATGCTGGGGTCACCAGAACC